>NC_134689.1:83467165-83562165 GCF_050947455.1 Rhinoderma darwinii
GCCCACGTGGAGCTGAATTTTTCTAGGATTTGCAGGTTGTCTTGGAGACCTTTCTCGGTTGGTGATAGTAACAGAAGGTCATCTGCATACAGCAGGAATTTCACCTGGGTGTCATGGAGGGCGAGACCTGGTGCTGAGGAGGATTCCAGAGCTGTGGCCAGTTCATTGATGTAGATGTTGAAGAGCGTTGGACTGAGGCTGCAGCCTTGTCTGACTCCTCGGCTCTGCTGGAAATCGGCCGTTCTTCTCCCGTTCACCTTCACGCTGCATCTGTTCTCTGTGTAGGAGCTTCTGATGACGTCATAGGTTTTACCTCCTATTCCGCTCTCCAGCAGTTTCAGGAATAGGCCCGGGTGCCACACTGAGTCAAAGGCCTTCTTAAAGTCCACAAAACAGGCGTAAATCTTCCCATGCTTTGTATTGTGGACGTGGCTCTTGATGAGGCTGCGCAGGGTGTAGATGTGGTCAGTGGTGCGGTGGTTTGGCATGAACCCAGCTTGGCTTTGGTGGAGGACATTGTGCTGGGAGAGGAAGCTGAGGATTCTCTTATTCAGGATGCTGCTGAACAGTTTCCCCAGGTTGCTGCTGACACATATCCCTCGGTAGTTGGCCGGGTCGTACCTGTCCCCACTCTTGTGGATTGGTGTTATAAGGCCTTGGTTCCAGATTTGCGGGAAGTAGCCGGCACTCAGCACTATATTAAATAGTTTTACTATTGCGGCCTGTATTTCTGGCGGGCTGTGTTTTATCATTTCTATCTATCTATCTATCTATCTATCTATCTATCTATCTATCTATCTATCTATCTATCTATCTATCTATCTATCTATCTATCTATCTAATCTATCTATCTATCTATCTATCTATCTATCTATCTATCTATCTATCTATCTATCTATCTATCTATCTATCTATCTATCTATCTATCTATCTATCTATCTATCTCATATCTATCTATCTATCTATCTATCTATCTATCTATCTATCTATCTATCTATCTATCTATCTATCTATCTATCTATCTATCTATCTATCTATCTATCTATCTAACATCTATCTATCTATCTATCTATCTATCTATCTATCTATCTATCTATCTATCTATCTATCTATCTATCTATCTATCTATCTATCTATCTATCTTTCTCATATCTATCTATCTATCTATCTATCTATCTATCTATCTATCTATCTATCTATCTATCTATCTATCTATCTATCTATCTCATATCTATCTATCTATCTATCTATCTATCTATCTATCTATCTATCTATCTATCTATCTATCTATCTATCTATCTATCTATCTATCTATCTATCTATCTATCTATCTATTTATCTATCTATCTCCCATATCTATCTATCTATCTATCTATCTATCTATCTATCTATCTATCTATCTATCTATCTATCTATCTATCTATCTATCTATCTATCTATCTATCTATCTATCTATCTATCTATCTATCTATCTGTCTGTCTGTCTATCTATCTGTCTATCTAACATCTATCTATCTATCTATCTATCTATCTATCTATCTATCTATCTATCTATCTATCTATCTATCTATCTATCTATGATCTATCTATCTATCTATCTATCTATCTATCTATCTATCTATCTATCTATCTGTCTGTCTGTCTGTCTGTCTGTCTGTCTGTCTGTCTGTCTGTCTATCTATCTATCTATCTATCTATCTATCTGTCTAACATCTATCTATCTATCTATCTATCTATCTATCTATCTATCTATCTATCTATCTGTCTGTCTGTCTGTCTGTCTATCTATCTATCTATCTATCTGTCTATCTATCTAACATCTATCTATCTATCTATCTATCTATCTATCTATCTATCTATCTATCTATCTATCTATCTATCTATCTATCTATCTATCTATCTATCTCATATCTATCTATCTATCTATCTATCTATCTATCTATCTATCTATCTATCTATCTATCTATCTATCTCATATCTATCTATCTATCTATCTATCTATCTATCTATCTATCTATCTATCTATCTATCTATCTAACATCTATCTATCTATCTATCTATCTATCTATCTATCTATCTATCTATCTATCTATCTACCTATCTATCTATCTATCTATCTATCTATCTATCTTTCTCATATCTATCTATCTATCTATCTATCTATCTATCTATCTATCTATCTATCTATCTATCTATCTATCTCATATCTATCTATCTATCTATCTATCTATCTATCTATCTATCTATCTATCTATCTATCTATCTATCTATCTATCTATCTATCTATCTATCTATCTATCTATCTATTTATCTATCTATCTCCCATATCTATCTATCTATCTATCTATCTATCTATCTATCTATCTATCTATCTATCTATCTATCTATCTATCTATCTATCTATCTATCTATCTATCTATCTATCTATCTATCTGTCTGTCTATCTATCTGTCTATCTAACATCTATCTATCTATCTATCTATCTATCTATCTATCTATCTATCTATCTATCTATCTATCTATCTATCTATCTATGATCTATCTATCTATCTATCTATCTATCTATCTATCTATCTATCTATCTATCTATCTATCTATCTATCTATCTGTCTGTCTGTCTGTCTGTCTGTCTGTCTGTCTGTCTGTCTATCTATCTATCTATCTATCTGTCTAACATCTATCTATCTATCTATCTATCTATCTATCTATCTATCTATCTATCTATCTATCTATCTATCTATCTATCTATCTATCTGTCTGTCTGTCTGTCTGTCTATCTATCTATCTATCTATCTGTCTATCTATCTAACATCTATCTATCTATCTATCTATCTATCTATCTATCTATCTATCTATCTATCTATCTATCTATCTCATATCTATCTATCTATCTATCTATCTATCTATCTATCTATCTATCTATCTATCTATCTATCTATCTATCTATCTCATATCTATCTATCTATCTATCTATCTATCTATCTATCTATCTATCTATCTATCTATCTATCTATCTATCTATCTATCTAACATCTATCTATCTATCTATCTATCTATCTATCTATCTATCTATCTATCTATCTATCTATCTATCTATCTATCTATCTATCTATCTATCTATCTATCTATCTATCTATCTAACATCTATCTATCTATCTATCTATCTATCTATCTATCTATCTATCTATCTATCTATCTATCTATCTATCTATCTATCTATCATCTCATATCTATCTATCTATCTATCTATCTATCTATCTATCTATCTATCTATCTATCTATCTATCTATCTATCTATCTATCTATCTATCTATCTATCTATCTATCTATGATACCTCTAGTGTAAGCACGGTAACACATATTGTAATATGTATCAGAAACCATTAGGTGCTGATACTTTTTTTTTCTTCAAGTGCAGCTATAAATATCAAACAAATGCAAGAAGAATAATCTCAGTGGTCACTTTAGGCCATTATAACCTCATGACTCAAGACTCCAATTATCTGTGATGCTCTCAAAGACACTGGAGTGTGCATTAGAATTTTCCATGACACGCACTACAGTACATGCTCTTGATATAATTTGTTCTATAGACAAAATTATATAATTACCAAAAGCATTTAAATATAATTTACTGGGGAGTTGGAAAAAAATTAGGAGGCAAATATTGCAACACAATGAAACACAAAATACCTAGTATGCATTCAAGTAGCACTTTATTTTTGTTTACTCACACAAACGGAATTCATTTTTGTTATAAAATTAGAAGCCTCAGTACTTTTTGTTTTGTTATGTTAAAGTTGTGTGTCTACATAAGTTTATTTTTACAAAACTTCCACTGTTATCCTCCTGACTTGTGTATATCCAAGTCAAATGGCTGCTCATGAATAGTAATCAGTGGTCCCACAACTGTCCAGCCCTCTTAGAAAACATAATTTAGCAGTATTTTTACTACACGCTGAAAGCTAATTGGCCCATTTTGTCATGTGACTTTGCATACTCACAGAATCGTCACTGAAGCTCAAGCTTTGAGACTCATACAGAGACACCCCTTAGATTAGTGATTCTCAAACTGTGAGGTGGGCCTCACTGCTGAGGTGCTACCCAGTTGTTGTTGAGTCATGGTTCGAAACATAGTTTTTAAAAGAGTGATTATATGTTGCACAATCCTTTCTCTGGAAGTAAGATAGTCTTGTCAGCCCCTTCCCTATATATATGACTTACATGTATGCCATGGTAGGGAGAGGAAAAGTATAAAGCGGACTCACAATCTGAGCCCGCTTTATACGCTCTAGGTGTCAGCTGTTTTCTACAGCTGACACCTTACTCCAATTGCCAGGATCAGAGATAACTTTGATTCTGGCCGTTTGACTACTTAGATGTCGTGGTCAATTGCGACTGCGCATCTGAGCCGTTATACAGAGGTGGAAGGCCCCTATCTCCCCTCAGCCCCCCTGAGACAATTCATGGGGTGCCAATGGGTAGTCATGACAGCTGGCGGCATTCAAAGGCAGGACTTATTAGGAGGACGCAAATTGCATAATACACTGCAATACATAAGCATTGTTTCTCAGTACAATATATGTTACATTGAATGGTACCATTAAAGAGGCTCTGTCACCAGATTATAAGTGCCCTATCTCCTACATAATCTGATCGGCGCTGTAATGTAGATAACAGCAGTGGTTTTTATTTTGAAAAACAATCATTTTTGAGCAAGTTATGAGCAATTTTAGATTTAGTTTCTTAATGCCCAACTGGGTGTGTTTTTACTTTTGACCAAGTGGGCGTTGTACAAAGAAGTGTATGACGCTGACCAATCAGTGACCAATCAGCGTCATACACTTCTCATTGTTCCAGCCCAGTATGATCCACAGCACAGTGAGATTGTGCAGTGAAAGAAGCTGGGCTGGAACAATGAGAAGTGTATGAAAAACTGATTGGTCACTGATTGGTCAGCCTCACACACTCCTCTTTACAACACCCATTTGGTTAAAAGTAAAAACACACCCAGTTGGGCATTAAGAAACTAAATCTAAAATTGCTCATAACTTGCTCAAAAATGATCGTTTTTCAAAATAAAAAACACTGCTGTTATCTACATTACAGTGCCGATCAGATTATGTAGGAGATAGGGCACTTATAATCTGGTGACAGAGCCTCTTTAAAAGCTACAACTTGGCCCACAAAAAAAAAAGCCCTCACGTCTATGTCAATGGAAAAATAAAAAAAAGTTATGGCTCATGGGAGGCAGGGAGAAGAAAACAAAGAATTACTACAGCGGGAAAGGGTTACACAACATAATTTACTCCTGATATGCTTTTTGTTATACTGAGTTCAGACGAAAACTGAAAGGTAATTTAGATAAAGTTTTAATTTTGGCAAGGATTGAACATTAGTGAGGTTCAGTCTCAATGCGGCACTTAACTATCTTATATATATTTTTGAAAGTTTGTTTGAAGCCCGATTTTTCATTGGTTTAAAATGGATCACGTCATCGAGGCCACCATAATAACAGGATGTGCTAAGGGGGAAGTTGTTTTTATTCCTCGCATTCCCGCATTCCCCTCACTCCAAATGATGTTCCTTTCGAACAAACTTTCGAAAATATATATAAGACTAGTAGCTGTACCCCCGACACAAACACTACAGGGGCAGTATAGTGTTTGTATAATGTCCTAGCACTATTATCAGAAGTAATGAGCAGGTATACAGGAGTCGGTTACCTATGGGTAGCAGTCTTTAGCGAACACATGAAGCAGAGCTGTCTTCCCACACTGAGTGTCCCCGACCACCACTATCTTACACCGAGACATCTGCTTGATTCTCTCCTCTGTATCCTTAGACCTCCCTCCCTCATGGAGAGCCCCCCTACCCAGTGGAACAGAGCCCCCCGGTACAGTCCACACATGCACTGCGATCCTCAGCCTCCCAACATAGCTCCTGCACTGCACAGTCCGGCCCTGGGGAAACGCCTCTCAAAAGGAACGCGCCAATGAGAAGCCGACTAGGTGTCCTCATTACCATAATGGGTGTGATTTAGCGGCTCGATGAGACCGTGAATTGATGAGGACATAGGGGGTTAAGGAAATGGAGGGAAGTGCTAAATGTTGTCACTGGAACCGAGCCCTGTATTCTGAATGAAGACTGTAGTATAGGAGGAAAGGTATTATAATGCATTGTATAGACTGTATATAGTACTAAATATATAGAATAAAATAAACGATATAAAACTACCATAGTATACTATATAATTATATAGGATAAAACATACAATATAAGAAGGTATAGTATAGACAGTATATCTGTAATGAATATATTGCTTCATTTCATTTCTTTCATGCTTCCAATAACATTATTTACACTCTCTAGAAATTAAATTCATATTGAGAGGTATTTAAATAGTGAGCTTTTACTCTATCTATACCGTAAGTCAATCTCCCGAGCAACGCCGGGTATAAAAGCTAGTGTGTCATATACTTGAATCCTCTCATCAGAATATATTGTAAAATAGAATTTCCTGTTCCTCAAAAATACTGACCGATCTCTTTAACCATGTGCTTTATAATCCAGTTGGTTAGATAAATCCAGCAGATCCTACTCGACACGCAGCACTGGCTGCCCCAACATCTTCAGATTGTTTGACTACCTTTTGACTCAAAGGAGAGGTAAGTGCTGTCTTATTAACTTAATCTAGACACCATTCCCTGTCTCATTGGTCATAAGTCAAATAACTGTAGATACAGATTCCAAGGAGTAAGAGTAAGATATAAACAACAGTACATGAAAGATTTATAAAGTACAGTAGACGGCATCTTTTCAGCTGTAATTAACATTTTAGACTTGTAAATTTCATCTGAAATGGAAGGTACAATATATTACAACATATTACACAGCTTTTCTGATATTTAATCACTGCTAATGTAATGCTTGATATTGAGTTGAGAAAACATACATTGCAGTCAAGTGGTAAAATGTACTGTACACCTCACTAAACTAAAACCTGGCTTTCATTTATAGAAGTCTGTAGTCTTAGGGTGGGATCCAGGCTACAGACTACCATAAATCAGTCTGCAGTCTTCTAATGCAAACCAAGAAAGCTACTGGGAATCTTGAACCTTTCTGCTAGCTGTACAGTAGGCTTGGATCCCTCCCACAGTTAATGGAGGTAAGGCTGATAATAATGTAATTATAAGACGTTGCCATGTTAACTTGAACTAGCCAACACTTTTTCTGTCCACTATTTACCAACACCTTCATCAAGAAATCTTTTGTAGGCCTATGGAAAAATACTTGTCTTTCCTTCACAAATGATTAAATAAACACCACATATGTCAATTCTAACGTACAACTGAAAATCATAAAAATACAGCAAAAACATATACACTCCAATCTAGGTATTATATAAAAAGTAAATAAATCAAGTCAATACCCGAAAGCGGGAACAAACACATGATATAGTTGCCAGACAAAGGAAACCTAATTTTGGATGAAAGTCTGATTAATCTGAGCCACTTAATGCCATACCACTATCCCAATTCCTTAGTGTGACAACAAATTGGTTTATCCATAGAGCAGTAAGTGTCCTAACTCAGATGAACTAGTGTTCACAACATGTTCCAAGCTCAATTACTGGCTTAGAAAAGTTAACCAACATTATCAATTATGAGGAATTAACTGCCTATAAAGCCAGTAGTGTCCCCTCTTTCCATAAAACTTGGCAATTTTGGAAAGGTTGCTGCTACTCTCAAGCATTCATATATTTAAAATCTATAGAGAAATCTCCACTTTTTGATATGTGACATAGATAACTTTTCTCTTTATTCCCTCCATTCACTCTAATCATTTTCCCTAAAAGTACTCACAATTACATCAATTATTTTTTATATTCCAGATGTATGGTCTGCTTTTTTGTTTATTTCTTTGAATAACTGCTTCCCAGGTAGTTTATATACAGTATCTGTTACTATACACTGTCACCCTAATTGTAATGGAAATGACTAATTAAAGGGTAAATAAACGTTCAACAAACTTCTGACATGTCATATTGACATGTCAGAAGTTTTGATCGGTGGGGAACCGAGCACTGAGACCCCCATTAATCGCTAAAATGAAGCTCGGGGGAGCGCTGAGCAAATTTGTTTCTGTTTGGCTTTTCTAGTGTACGGGCCCATAGACTCTCTATTGAGCTGGTATACCGCTACATTATCTTTTAGAGAAAAGCCGGACAGAAACGAAGCGGCTCTGCGCTCACACAAGCGCTACTGCTGCTTCGTTTTAGTGATGGGGGGCCTCAATGCTCAGACCCCCACCAATCTAAACTTCTGACATGTGACTATGACATGTCAGAAGTTTGTTGAACGTTTAGTTACTCTTTAATCTGTTTTGTTTTCTTTTTTTACTATTACCAACATATATTTATGTATAGTCTGTTATACTACATTTTCCTTTTTTTATGGTTTGTATTTTTCTCTTATTTTAAGTTCTCAATACAGGGGTTATTTAAGAGAAAGGAAAACCCTTTGCCTTTTGAGGTACCTTTTACAGTATTATTTCCTCATTACCTTCCTAATATAGTGTTTTTAATGCAGTGATTCTTGCCCATGGTTGAAAAACTGAAAAAATATGTGTGTCTCATACATAACAACTGTCCTAAGGAAATAAGTAATCTAATAGAAAGGACAAAAAAACATGGTGCCACATGGTGCGGGTCACAAAATATAAAAGAACAGCAAGACACATGAGATAATAACTGCTCACCTATTCCAGTTGTGCAACGACAGGCACAACAATGGTGTAAACAGAAATTGTGGTTGAGATGAAGCTGCAGCTAGGTTCAGAAGCTGGTCCACTAAGCAAGGGAACCGCTATAATAGGAGGTGAGGTACGTAGAAAAATGAACCAAGGTATAGCACTGCTACCATCAAAGAAGGGTCATATAGGTAATATTAGTTCAAGCTTTTATTATACAGGCTACGCGTTTCAACGCGGAACAGGCTTCTTCGTCAGACCAGGTAAAAAATGACAAAAAAACACTGGCTTATATAATGATTGACAGCATGATCAGGAACACATTGAAACAGAAAAAACGCGAAACAGAGTTCAAGAGAACATCTCTGACGTAATATAGGTCAAAAAATGTAAACACAGCTAAAATTCCAAATACATTGCTAAAAATCTTAGAAATAACAAAGCAAGAATTGGTAAGTACAAATAAAGCATAATTTGATGAAAACTAAATTTAAAAAAGTGTATATAGATTGCTATATATAAAATTTCAGATATGGGGAAGATATAACCTAAAACTATAATGTACTTGTAAAGGATCTGCCAGACACAGCTTCTGTGTCGACGCCCGTGGTTAATCAATCTGCATCTGCTCCTAGGTCTGATAGAGTGACTCGATCTGCTACCACTCAGGCTGGTAGGCTGAGGAGTGGGAGAACCTATCACAGCCTGGCAAGACGTTCTAGCTCCCGCCCTCGGTCTATGTATACCTTCATTTGCTTCTTGTCTTTGCCTGTGATTCTCTCTTGTTTCCTGGCTCTGCTGTTCCAGCTATTACTATTGACCTCAGCTTCATTTTGACCCTGGCTTTACTGACTACGCTCCTGCTCTGCGTTTGGTACCTCGTACACTGCTGGTTTGACTCGGCTCGTTCACTACTCTTGTTGCTTACGGTGTTGCCATGGGCAACTGCCCCATTTCCCTTAGCTTCTGTGTACCCTTGTCTGTTTGTCTCTCATGCACGTATTGAGCGTAGGGACCGTCGCCCAGTTGTACGCCGTCGCTGAGTGGCGGGTAGATTAGGGCTCACCTGTCTGTCTCCTTACCCCGTCATTACAGTACTAGTCTGTAATGAAAAGACATAAAAATAAAAGCCATGAGATGTATATGTGGCTACAGGTAAGATGAGAAGGAAATAAGTAGGATGATTGAGGTCTGGTCAACAAAAGAGCAGCAGCGTTCCCCTAAACTAGTCTCTCCATTGCAATGTTTGACTTTTCTAGACTTTGTGAAATGCGGCATTCAATGAAATCTAAAAAGAAAGTCTGCATACCATACCATAGACTCAATATCTCTGCAATTTCAACAGTGAAGCCTACTATGGATACATGATTACAACAAAGGTTAGGCATGTGTCTAGCGCCTACTGTATAGTGCAGTGTGGTCTAAGCAGCAAGCAAAAGTCTCCTCATTTTTTCTGGGACAGTCTTCTCCACCTAATGGTCAATCCCTATTAGAACCTCTAGAGGTTAATAGTACAACCAATCTTAAGGTGTAGAGGTTGGTACAGTCATACCTCATCCACTGGAGTGTGCTAGTGGAACATGCTTCTTTCAATTTGGTGAATCTATCTCATCCTCAACCACAGCAACTCAACCACAAATTAGAAACCACTTAAAGTTACAGAGCCGAGTATTGTGTTTCATAGTGTAGAAAATTTGCTAACGTTCTACTGACTCAGTAACTGCAGAGTTCCAAAGTGGGAGGAGTCCACTCTTTTTTCCCTGTCCAACCCATATGTGGGCCATGTCCACTGGTATGGCAGATACATCGACGACCTCCTATTTATTTGGGAGGGTGATGTGTCTGCCATACAAGAGTTCATGGCCTTCATAAATGATAATGATCTCAACCTAAGGTTTACACATGTTACCAATGACACAACCATTAATTTTTTGGACATCAAATTTGTTTCCAAAAATGGCTTAAGGGTGTGCACAGAGATTTATCATAAACCCATATCGGGGAATACGATACTACACGCCACCAGTTGTCATCCCAAGCACACCATCTTGGCAATACCCGTGGGTGAGCTGACAAGGGCCAAGAGGAATTGTAGTACACAGTTGGGATATATTAAAGAGGAATCCAGGATATGTCGCAGACTTACAGCCCGTGGGTATAGGAATTGGTCATTGGAAAGGGCCAAAACCATCGTCAAAGATAAGGATAGGGATGATCTCCTGTCCATTGAACGTAATATAGACACTACAAGCTCTAGCACAGTAGACACTAACATACCAACTTTGGTACTTCAATACAGCAATCAATTCAATCTTATTAAAAATATGGTACTTAGGTACATTCCTTTGCTGTATGAAGATACCAAATTAGAAGAGGTATTGAGAAGTGGATGTCGTGTAGTATCGCGGAGACCTCCAACCCTTGGGAACATGCTGGCCCCTTCTTTATTGACTACTAGTCTCCCTAAACCCACATGGTTAACCCATAAAGGGTACTTTAAATGTGGAATACATCCATGTAAGGTCTGTAACTTTTCCAAGATCACCAAGGATTTTTCTAATTCCTCAGGTAGCATCAATTTTCCAATAAAATCGTACATCAATTGTAACAGCAATAATGTCGTCTATGTTATAGAATGCACTATTTGCAAGCTAAAATACGTGGGGTGTACCATCAGAAAATTCAAACTCCGGGTTTTAGAACATCTAAGTTATATCAGGAACCCCAATTTTTTGAACATCTCAAACATTTCCAGACACTTTATTTCACAACATAACCGTTGTGTCAACTCATTTTGCTGCTATGCAGTGGAAAAAGTTAGAGGTACTGTAAGAGGGGGGAATATCAGACAACGCCTGTTAACGAGGGAAGCCTTCCGGATTTACAATTTGGAAACACGATTCCCACAGGGTTTGAATGTTAAGAAGGAACTCATGTTTCATTACTAAAATCATAAGTTACACACAAGTATTGATTTTTATCTCCACAAGACAATGTGAGTTTAACAACTATATGCTCTTCCCCACGGGAAGATTATTTATTATGGAGCTATATTGTGGCTCATCAATATTTTCAGTACCACCAATTGTGAACATAACATTTGTCATGAAATGGGTTGTCTTTTTCTTTCAATATCCCTGTGGTACTTTCGTTGAGATAAGTGGGCATATTATTTTGATATTCACCCACTCCAATTCAGGGACTCTTTCTAGTGATCTAGACCTTAAAGATATTCACCACATACTTTTTTTTTTTAGTGATAGTTCCCAACATATCCAGTACCATCTAGTATAGGGTGAGAGATTGGTAGTACATACTATTGGATCAGATATCTGGGGATATACCCGATTTATTACAGTTTACCATCAATTTCAGCACCATACATTGAGGACAGCGACATTAGTCACGGAACCCTCTCTCTCCGAATATCTTTTAGATACTCGTGTTGAGATGTATGGGTATAATACTGTGACAGCTAATCATTCCTTTTACGGGGATCTAATCAAGGGTTTAAATTTCTTGAGGTGTTTTCCTTATATAATGCTTTATTGTGACAGGTTAGAGAGTTTTCAGCACCATCTAGTATGGACAGAGACATTTGCAATCTGAGATATTGGCCTAATAATGTGTGATAATATTTGAACTATTGGAATTTATCATAATCTGATTGTTCCTGGGGATCATACATTATTATCTGAAATACACTCACTGATAATATTATGTTCTAGAATATAAATTATTTGATAAAATACAGTGGTTGACTACGTAATTCATACTCAATATTCCTCACTATTAACATTTGTTAGGAGGTCCCTCCTATATGGAATAAAGTACTTGAAATATATTTAGTACCACACATTTTTGAACAGTACCATTAGTTATATGGGTTACTTATGTAATTCTTGACAGAATACATTAATGTCAGTTTCATGTAGTCGGGCAAGGACAACTATGACATCTAGATGTCCGAGCAACATTCCCTGTGTGGAGTATTTTTCCCGTGAGATATAATCCAGAATTATTGAATACCAGATCTAGTGTAGAATGAATTCTGTTTATTTTTTGATATTTACATCTATAGTTACATTTCATCAGAGGTAGCTAATATATACATATGTTTCATTTTCTTATTCTATATATTGTAGAATTTATTGTATAAAAACAGGTCCTTATGCATTGATATTCTGGATATGCAGTTTCAGGTTGCATTCTATCTTGATTATAGATAAATCATGGGCATCGTGCTTTTTCCTCTCTGTGAGAATCGGTTTATATCTCCAGCAATGTCCTGTTGCGAATGTTGTCACACACCTAGGGATAAAGTATATTATACATAAGTACGTAATGCCAAATAGATATGGTACACAATGGGGGTTCTCCGACACTGTTTGACGTCATATAGATTTTCAGGAATAATTTTGGGAATACTCTTCTTTAATGTAGACTCAGAAAACATGTCTCTTTTTTGAAATAAATCAGTATAGGAAACATTGAGAATGATTTTGCATACATTCGGAACAAAACGCATGAATATTCTATACACCTGTTCAGACCTGGTTGTTTTTTTTTGTTCAATTCCAATATAAAACTCATGGAAATAGATATAATTTTTTTTTTGGGATTATGAGATGAACTGAATTATATTTACAACATGTAATTATTATTACTATACAGTTTACATACCTTTATCTAGATCATATTTGTGTAAATCGATTTATATTTTACTTTAACGGGAACTACATTCCCGTTTTCTCTTTTTAATTGTATTTTCGATATGTTTTTGGATGCTTATACTATATATTTCAATACCTTATATATGTATTTGTTGGAGAATGTTATACTTCTGACTGAGCTAAACCATTAATATGTGTTGTTGTTTTTAAATTCCGTATACTGAATTGATAACATCTGTGATATACGTTGTGAGAACTGTGGGGACGAAGTCGTCCTGACTGCTATACTTATTATCTAACCCAGTATACTATATGCTGTAGCTTTGAGTATCCCTGAACTGGTTTTAATACAGTTGTAATTTCTATATTCTTTTACCATCTGATGTGTTAACAGTACGGGTTCATAGAAAGGGTTTTCCTCTCTATGTTTAATATATACTTCCCGTATCTTATCCATATACAGGAGTATCTCACCTGAGAAGTTAATCAGCAGCTAGGGTTAACTATTCACCTGTTTTTCCTGCGTACTCATTGGTTACGCTTATTAAGCAGACAGGATGATGGTTGTCCTCACACTTCTTTGCCATGATTAAGAGCACAGGAGCTGCTCGAAACGCGTAGGCCAGGGCACACCGCCTACTCACAATTTTTCTGGGACTGCGTCTCCCTACGATTTTTAATCATACTACTTCAATAAAGATGGGAACAACGTTTCCTTTTTAACTCACAACTGGACTCAGCGCTGGATTACTTCCTTTGTTTTTTCCATTATATACCGCCAGCCGTAGCGGGAATCCGAGCAGAGAGTCAGGAGACGCACATACTGGTGAGCTGGAGGTTTCCTCCCTTCATTTCTTCTTCTGCAGAGTTCCAAACCTCCTCTGGCATTAGCATCCGCAGAAAAACTGTACATCGGAAGCTTTATGGCATGGGTTTCCATGGCCGATCAACTGCATGAAAGCCTTTCATCACCAAGCACAATGTAAAGTGTCTGATGGGGTGGTGTGTAGCATGCCGCCACTGGACCCTAAAGCAGTGGAAACATGTTCTGTGGAGTGACGACTCACACTTCTCTATCTGGCAGTCTGATTGGGTTTGGCGAATGCCAAGAGAACGTTACTTGTCTAACTGCACTGTGCCAACTGTAAAGTTTGGTGAAGGAGGGATAATGCCATGAGGTTGTTTTTCAGGAGTTGGCCTAGGTCAAGACATTCACACCTCTCTTCTAAACGGCTGGGTCCAGGTGCGAACTGGTACCATCTCACATGGCGCTGTCCCAAACTTTTTAAATTCTGGAAGGCAGTTTTAACCTGCCTATCTAATATTTTTTTATTTCAGCGCTATTGAGTTAACCGCGAAGCCCCCTTTTGGCCATTCAAAGCTTTTTATTTGTTGCCACACTGTTGATAGCTAAACACTGGGTCACTGAGACAGTTCCCACTTTTAAACATTGGGATTTTTTTTTTTAAGATTCATATCAGTGAAGGTAGCGTTTATAGGTCCTGGGGGAATTACCACATTTTTATAGAGGCCTGGGAACCCCAGTTTAGATATATATATATATATATATATATATATATATATATATATATATATATATATGCATTAACCTAAAAAAACAAAAAACAGAGTAGGAGTGGTGCATATATTTTTTTTCCCCACTCATGGGGAATTGGTCAGGTAGGGGAAGGAAGGGATGGGGGATGTTTTGTTTGCAAAGATGATATGGATTGTGTTTCTTTTTCTTTTTGGTCTTGTTTGTGTTCAAGCATAAGAAAAAGAAAATAAAGAGATAAAGATGGAAAACCATAGTGTACTTTTGTATAAATTGTGCCATTTGAATGAGAAAATACATCAATAGCACTTAGAGCATCAAATACTTTACGGTATTTGTGACTATAAGCAAGGTTGTTATTTTGTAGAGAAAACATGCCCAAGATGAACTGAATTTCAAAGGAGCGATGGCTATTCTCAATTCAATGTACAATGGTATTTACTTGATATACAGAAAATATTGAATGTCCTTTACCGCTCTTGTACTCTTAATGGTCAAGACATTGCTAGTGTAAAATAATGCAAAGTTAAGCTCCACATCTGATGTTGAATCAGTATTATATTGCAGAGCATGTGCTCTGAAGTTGCATATCTTGTATCGAAAGTTGATTTACTTGGAGAATATATGTTAAGATTTTCCAAGGCCTAAATCCTCTGGTCAGATGTATGGCTATAAAAACATGAACTGTAGGTGGTAATAAAATAGATTTATTGTTTTTCATTTCTTTGTGATGATAAACCATATAGTTAGGAATGATGAATGTGAAAATGTGGCGTTTAATGTATTTTTGGTAAATCTTAAAACCTTCAGTCAATAAAAAGAGGTATCTTTAAATTAGTTTGCTATTGAGATTGCTCATCATTATACTTTGGATAGAAGGGAGACATCATTTATTTTTGTGTTACCTAAGATAAGTCACAAAATGGATTCCGGTTGAATAAACGATCTCTACGGCTTCTCTGTGTCCTGTTTCAGCATATGTAGGCAAATTCTCTATAAACGAGTCTCATTGACAAAGAAGAGAACACATTCTCAAAATCAATACATCAAGTTAAAGCAAATAAAATGGCAAGTGCTTGGATATTGCTTTCTCTGCTATTGCTAGAATTGTGCAAACATCCTCAGAAATGTGTGACATGAGCTATCACCAGCATTAGAAAATAATAATTTTTATAGTGCTTCAGGGAACATTTTGTATTCTTAAGTCTGTCTAATTTACTGGGTTAGAGCTCTTGTATTTGTATAAAACAGATGATCTTAAAACTTCTAAATATAAAGTAAAACAGCTGCTATTTCTCTTGAACACTGGCTGTGCACTTGTAACATCTTATTCTAGAACTACTAAAAATTCTAGGACTATCATTTAATTATATCATAATATTTCTGTATGTTCCCTCTGCAGAGTCATTATAACATGGGTGAACCTATCATTATATCATGTTTCCTTTCTATTGTCATTATGACATAGGTGAAACTACTGATCTGTCATGAATAATTTAAAATTGGGTATTTTTATAAATATTATTATTATCATCATCATCACCTCACCACTATTATTATTATTATTATTATTATTATTATTATTATTGTTGTTGTTGTTTATTCTTTTATATATGTAGTTTTCCCCCAAAAAATTTATTTATGTTTCTATGTATTTAAATTACTCTAGGTATGTATTGGGGCTTATGTACACAACCTCCAATACAACACCCATAGGGGTTTATAGGGGACTACTATACTTCTCTATGCACCCATTTTCATACAGAGGCAGACGTTTTTTCTATTGAATTCCATAATAATCTGACAGAATCATGGCATGCTCACTTGGATGCTGTGTTATGGAGCTATTCTCCCCTGGAAGCAATGCTTATAAGCGAGAATTTCTCTGTAATACAGTGCCATACAGAGGTACCATACGTTGGCAAGCGGAGTGCCTGAAGCACCATAGTATGCAAGGACTCAGTGGTCCTCCTCACAGGCTCTGTGCTCTCTGCTCTTCGACGTGTATGACATGTAAGGTGTTAATTTTGTGACATGCCCGTTTTTACTTTCAGCTTCAGCTCCTGAATCAAAATTAAGTATTCAGATTTTTAAATTGAGAATATTCTGAAGTATAAAATAAAGACTGTGTAGCCAGTCATGCATTTACATTTTCTAATTAAGATATCTTCTTCATACAAAGTTCTAACTATTGTATTAAATGTAAACCTGATTGTTTAAAAAAAAATAAAAAATCTCGTACAGATGTTAACTCTATCAAATTATAGGTTATGGAACATTTCTTAGTTCTACTACTATATCTATTGTGGATTTAGTGGGACCATTGCCCTTTTCTCTTGATATACTGGACTACAGTCTTTGTAGAGCAATAATTTTTTTTTAACTTTATTAAAAATAAAACAATTGGTACCCTGATTACATGCTTGCCTACTCGATGTGCTAAAGCTGTGGCCTACATTTTCCATTTTACCCCTTGGAGTTGTTAATGCATTATATTTGTACTATTAATGTTCTAACTCTATTATAATATTGCAAAAAATCATAATCTATCTAGTAGAAGTCTATATAAAATTGACCTCAGAGAAGCACTTAAGGTAATTATGCACTCAGAATTATTACTATCATTTTAATAATAAAAACTGACACGTAACTCAGTTAAAATAATTGAAGACACACAGTGCATGAGAAGTTCAAATGTCATGTTTTTCTATAGTGAAAGAGATTGGTCCTAGTTGTCTGTTTTATTGTTATATAACCAAGCAAGCAGTACTTTTATGTTTCTCTGCGTTAAAGACAATGGGAGAGATTTATTAATGTATTTATACCAGTTCACTGGCATATAAGTCAAAATATAAAATTTGCACTAAATAACCATATTTTTGAAGCCAATTGACTTTTCATGACATTTGTACCTATGTTGGACAAAGTGGGCACAATGGTAATGTTTTTTTAATTAGGAAAGTGGCAGAAAAGAACACTAGCTCAGAACTTTGGAGTGTGTCAATTAATATGGCACACCCACCAATAGTGCCAGCGTTAGTAAATGTTCTCCAATGTATCGTGGTTGGTCATGCTCTGCGACAGAGCCACATATATTAGAAATCAATTAGTTGGATAGTTACAGCTAATACACTAGTGATTAATTAATCTAATTTAGCAACAGTTGTATTTTCATCCATTATCAATTACATTTGCAGGAAGATTCTCCTATTATCGTGCCCCATATATTAACATGCCATACAATAGTTGCCTATCAAGTGGAAAAGAAAAAAGTCACCAATCCGTCAAACTCAGCTTATAGTCTTATCACAAATGGCTTTGTGGATTCAGAAGAAAGTTAAATCACCTTATGTACAGTATGTACAGAAAGCATCTACTCCTGAGCCAAAAATTGCAGATACAACACATAATTTATAGTAACTTTAATAATGACATGTGTTCAAGGTCCAATGTCAGCAAACCATTTCCACACAATTAACTCTACCGCCCCCTCAAAGGTTTAACAATTCCCACTGTGAATTGTTATTGCTTTAACAACAGAAATAGGGAAATACCAGATATAGGGGACATAGCGGAACAGTGTTGTCTCCAGAATTCAGGTTTGACATTACTATTATTATGCCATTATTATAAATGACTTGGCAATTGTCCACATATTTTGTCATTAACATTAACACCAGCCATCAGTCGTTCACACTGTGGCTGAGACTAGAGAGGCCTACAGTTCTGTTGCTTTTCTCTGGGATGTTTTGTGACTTACTCCATTTAGAAATAATGACACTTATTTGATCAGTTTGTTGAGTCATTTAAGCTGCTACACCTGTCTGTACTATCTGTACAGGAGCCATACATAAATGCCAAGCACGCAATTTAATTCCATCAGAACAATGGAGGGAATCCTTTCCCAAAACTTTTCTATGGCAAAGGATTTCCTCTTCATATGACAGGTTCCAATGAAATTATTGGAAAAAAAACAAAAAAACAAACAGCTCCATCATATATTCTTATTACAACTATCTGTATGTGCCAAACTAAAGGGCCAATTACTTATTCATCAGTTATTTATATTTACTTTTACATTTTGATTAATGATCAAGAAGCATTCAGTGTAAAAACAACATAGTATACAATAAGTGGGAACATCTAAAGGGGGTATTATATGCATTATGCCTTTAGAACTATATTGTCATAAACTGTTTATATTTAGAAATATTTAAAATGTAATTGTTTCAATGTTATGAACATTGTTACATCACTGCTAAAAATATCATTGACACCTATTATATAAAATTGTATTCACATATTCATACATTAAAATAATATGAGCACAAAATCTTTAAAATACATAGAACATCACGTTTTGTGCACATCTACATTCCATGTATAAATAGATCCTGTAATTTTCTTATTGTTTTCTTCTTTTATGGAACATAAGCAGCAGGGAGCTATGATTCTTTCTTACGACATTCACAAATTATTTTCATTTTTTTAGAGTAACTATAGCAAGAGTATATTAAATCTACCTTTCAGCGGTTGCCCTAGATCTATACTTAGTCATGCTAAATGTACTGTTCTTTATTGTTCTTTACTCTGACTCATCATTTTTGTCAGTCAAATTATTTTGAGCTATACAATGTTGAAAGCGAACGTCCTGCTCTTACTTTAAGTTTAGTTGAAAGAAGTGCTGTATCAGTGTAAGGCTCTATTCACATTACCATTTTTGCCTTTCTGTTACAAGTTACTATATTATTGACAAGAATAGCATAGTAAACAGTATACATTCTTCTGTCAAAAATAGCGGAATCGCAACAGAAAGCTGACAGACCCATTTTAAGTCAATGTGATCTGTCAGCATTTATTGGGATATATTAATGTCTTAAGGGCCTGGGCTAATTTTGGCTTTAAGGACAAGGACAAATTTTTCTTTTGCTTCATTACATTTTGACTTTTTTTTAAATGTTCTACTGTACTTAGCTGTATGAGGCCTTGATTTTTGCGGGAAAAATTGTACATTATTAGTGTTTCATTTATAGTTATTTTTATTTTGGCAAAAATGCTGAAAAAAAAGCAATTCTGCTAAAGTCTTTATTATTTTAATTGTTATGCCATACCTCTGATCATCATAAATTATGTTATACATTTATTGTACAGGTTGTTACAGTGGTGAGGACACCAAATATGTCTATATTATATTATTTTTCAGGACTTAGAATTTAAAGTTTATTTATAACTTTATTTATTGTGAAGAAATTCACATTTTATGTAGTTTTTTTTACCAAAATGTTTTTTTATTTAACTCTTCATTAATTAATTAAACTTTTTGTTTTAATCCCATAGGGGATTTAGATTTTTTTAACTATAATGTATATTCCAGTGCATTATTCTGTGTACTGAAAGGTATTCCTAACAACTGCCTGTGTACTAAGTTGTTTTAACACTAGGCAGGGGCCGCTCTTCTGTACAGTTTGTAGACACTGAACCAGGAGCGGGCTGGGCCAGGGGGGAGTGAAGCCTGTAAACTTTATTAAAAAGCTGGGGCAGTGCTGGGGACAGGAGCGAAAGCTGTGTAATGTAATGCACAATATTTTTCTGCACAGGCAGATTATGTGTGCTCTGGGCGACTGCATTATACATCACATGTGACGTCATATAATGCAGCCGGCCATACACTCTGCCTGTACAGGAGAACACCGTGTTCGGCCCCAGCTATTTACATAGCAGACAGGCAGGGAGGATGGAGGAAGAGAGGGCTGGGGAGGAGAGTCATACACACAGCTCTCCTACTTCCTGCAACAACCCCCCACGGAGCTCAGGACCAATGAGTACAGCTGTGTATGTTTTGAGCAAGCAGGGGGAACTGTGTTATGTCTGTTGGGGGATATTCTTTATAGTTTTTGTGGGGGGGGGGCTGTACTGTAAGTGTTAGGGGGCATTTTGTATAATCGTGGAAATGTTATATGTGTGTGGGGGGTTGTTTATAAATAATTTTTGTAGGGAGGGGGACTTGACTGTAAATATTATGTGTGGGGGAGGGGATTTTTTTTAGAAATCGTTTTTGTGGGGAGGGGGGACTTGACTAAATATTATGTGTGGGGTGAGGTGTTTCTGTATTTTTGTGGGGGAGGGAGGATTTTACTGTAAATGCTATGTTTTGGGAGGGGGGGCTTCTTAATATATTGTTTTTTGTGGGGATGGGGGTGAACGCTATGTGTGGGGGGACTTTTTTAGCATTTAATCACAGGTTACGGTCATATCATATTTTTTTGCCGCAATTTTCACAAAACTGTGGCCAATGACATAGTTATTAGGCAATTGTCCAAAAACCGATGGAGAAAACATAAGAAGAGACCCTTATGTTTGGGGGTAAGGGGACTTTGCTGTAAATATTATGTATGGAAGATTTTTCTTTCTAGTTTTTGTGTGGGGAAGGGAGGCGTGACTATTTTGTTCCCTTAGGGTATATTTAAGCGTAGTGGTTGAGGTGCAGTTAAAAAAAACGCACACGGTTTTAACACGATTTCTTGTGGTGTTGTGATGCAGTAATTCCATACAGTTTTCATAGGTAAAACATATCAAATAAAAGTGTTTCACCTGAAAAAAAATTGGCGACCATTTAACGCATCGCAAAACTGCAGTAAAATCCCATGTATTTTTTCAAATGCGGTTTTCAACCACACCTCACCTGCCTCGCTGCCGGACAACTGTCCCGTACTGTAATCATGTTTTCAGTACGGGACAGTTGTCCTGCAGCAAGGCAGGGACTCCTAGCATCGTACATAACTATGATGCTAGGAGCCCGGCTCCCTGCAGTGTGTTCGGTCCGGGACTTGCGGCCGAAATACGTTCCATCCATTACGGACGTAATCTGCTCGTGTGAACCCAGCCTAAGGCTTTATGTGATAGATTACAGGTAGATGCTGCGTGTCACAAACACACAGGACCCGTTATCATTGAACCGGTCACGTTCGCGAGACTGACGGATTCAGTGGATAGTGCTAGATACATCTGCTCTGTATAGAGAATACAGAGCACCTGTATCTAAAAAAGTAAAAATAATAATTTTTATTAAGAAGTATTTACAAAGTTAAACCAAACACACTGATACACCTTTTTTTTTTTTTATTAAAAAATAAAATACAAATTTGCCTTGCAAAGGTGTACATAGCCTTTAATGTAACATCTGGCTGCGCCATAAAAACGACATTTAATACACATTAAAACACTGTGTGTGAAATCAGCCTTAGGAAAATGCTATGCATTGGGGAAAATTTAGTAGTCGGTAGTGGGGGGCTTTAAATACTTTGTGTATCATAGAATCTGCAAATGCCCATGTATTCAGATGAAAAAGGTTATAATGTAATGAGCGCAGACCTGTCCCCCAAGACTCAATTTGTTGTGTGTATATATATATATATATATATATATATATAATTGTGTGTGTGTGTATATATACTAGTAATGGCAGCTGTGTGGGGGTTAGACTAACACTAACCCCCATTATTACCCAGTACCCACCACCACCAGGGTACCGGGAAACGCGGGGTACGATTAGTAACACATAAAAGATGCAAAGAAATTATTATGCTTACGTTTCCTGGGTCCAGCTCAGGAGCCACAATGTCAGCGCGCAATGCTGTTTCTGTAACTTTAGATGTTATAGGAGGCATCAGCACTTAAAGTGCCTAGGGCAGCATCAACTAAATACGGCCCAGCTTTCAACTACACTCTCCCCTCTGGGCCTCCACTTAACCTATGCCTCCTATGTTCCTCTCCCCCTCCTCCCACAGAGCCTCTGCCACCATCTGTGCCCCCCAACACAAATAAAGGTTAAAAATCCTCTTCAGTGTCCCCTGCACCACATGAGACCCCCCTGCCACTTCCCAATAGTACCCCAGCATTTTACCGGACACAATAGCACAGCATGCTGCACTATTTTGGTACACTTTTTTTTGCCTGCAATGGCAATGGCTTCTAAGGCTTCTTTTACACCATGGTATCAGAGGCTAAGTTCACATTTGTGTTGTATAATCCATTACTATGATCCGTTTTTAGATCAGCATAAGGTTAAAAACTGACCCGCTAAAAATCCCATTGAAATCAAAATAACGGATACAAGCCGTTTGTATCCGTTTTACATTGACACCAATGATAAAAATAATCCATCTGTTAGACATCCGTTTTTTTGAAGGGAGTAAAAAGTCCTGTACGCTTCACTTTTATCTCCATCAGAAAAACTAATGACTAACATCTCGGACGCGAACGGTCACTAACGGATGCAATTAAAAATCCCAATGATTTCAATGGGATTTTTAATGGATCCATTTTTATTCTGATCTACAAACGGATCAGAGTAACGGATTATACAATACAAGTGTGAATTTAGCCTAATTCCAAATAAAATAAATTGGATTATAAATGCAGTCATTTTATTTGTAAACACACATATTATTTACAGATTTGCTGAATTGTGAAACTGGCATCAACCCAAAAAAAATTCTTAAAAGTACAAGAATATCTTATGTATCAGTTGTCCAATCAATATAGACTAGTTGCTCGATTCCTTCTAAGGCTGTGTTCACACGACCTATTTTCAGACGTAAACGAGGCGTATTATGCCTCGTTTTACGTCTGAAAATAGGGCTCCAATACGTCGGCAAACATCTGCCCATTCATTTGAATGGGTTTGCCGACGTACTGTGCCGACGACCTGTCATTTACGCGTCGTCGTTTGACAGCTGTCAAACGACGTCGCGTAAATTGACTGCCTCTGCAAAGTAGTGCAGGACACTTCTTTGCAACGTAATTTGAGCCGTTCTTCATTGAAGTCAATGAAGAGCAGCTCAAGATTACGGGCGTCAAAGACGCCTCGCATAATGCGAGGAGGAGCTTTTACGTCTGAAACGACGCAGCTTTTTTCTCCTGAAAACAGACTGTCTTTTCAGACGTAAAAGCCAGCTAGCGTGTGCACATACCCTAAAACAAAACAGACACTACAGTAACCACTGTTACCTTATCTTTGCACCCACACGTTAATGAAATAGTAGTTGTGCACTTGGTCTGACTGGCACAAAATACATTCTTCTCTGCTATCTTGATTAGTGATTCAGAGGATGGAACTTCTGTTTTGCAGCAATGACGCCATGAGTTTAAATATGATAGGAGAAATACCTCCTTGAAATTCTCCACGCAATTGTTTGGGTTTCCTGATTTTAACCATACTGATTGGTTAAATTAATTCCTATGAAATCGATGTGTTTGTGAAATAGGGAAATAAAATTGTTAGCTTCACAAGTGACAAGGCCTGATCTGACTTGATTCATGAAACACTGAGGCAGAATTACTAATGTGAGTGTGTACAGACCTGGTTGCCAAAGTGTGGCGCATTTCTGGCACATAATGTGGTGCATTTCTGGCACATAATATTGCATCAAATTTTAGACCTATGTGTGAAGCAAATGCGGCAAAATAAAACCCAGATATTTCAGATTTTTTTAAAGTGTCTTAAAGAGGCATGACTTAGCAAATAGGGTGTTGTAGCTGAAAATGTGTTAAAGTATGCCAAAATTGCTCCAATGTTTGGCACACAATACTTATACACTAAGCAAACCAAAAACTGTCTAACATATCTAGCAACTTTGATAAATTTGGAGCATTTACGAAATATGCCCCATTCTCCTCTGTAAGGAGCCATTCCATTCACACAGAATAGAAAACCACAGAGGATTAGAGTCCCAGTCATGTGGAGGAAATGTGAATAAATCTCATTCACATGCTGTGGAAAATTTTCAACAAGGAAATTGGCGCACGGATTTTGTGCAGATAAATTTACACAAACTAAGGCATAATTTAAAAAAGACCCTAAATTTTTATTTGCACACAACTATTTTTGCCCTTACTGTCAGCGTATCATGGAACAAAATGCAGTATTTGTTGAAGGAATTACAGCCCTTCAGTTGTGTCTAAAATGACTGCAATAGATAGTATGAAAAATAAAACCTTTACAAATGTAGTATTTTGTTGTGGCTTACTGCTAAAAATAAATGTAGGATAAAGAAAAACCTTCAGTAGTAGCAACAATTTAGGCAATGACAGTTTTCAGGGGAAATGTTTCTTCTAATTCTAGCAATTGTAGGTTATAAAACAAAAGAATAGATTTTCTGCAGACACATGATGTCTGTAATTTTTATTACTGTGTAAAATGATGTATACCAAAAAGTATTATTTTCTTTTAAAGTAAAAAAGGAAAATGTAGGTCTGCACAGATGTTGTGTTTTATGTTTCATTTTTGTACAACTTTGCATGTTACTAACTCAACCTTAAATGTGTTGACAGGAAAATATAGTGCAATATATGTTTTCTCATTTTTAAGACATTTTTTGCATAATAAAACAAAACAAATTTACTGTAACTGTAAAATTATTATTTTTTTGCAAATAACTAAAATATAAAATGCTTTAGTAAAGTAACTTTCTGCCGGCAGGTTTTCCCACATTTGTGTTTGTAATGAGAAGCTCAATCAAAAATAATTAAAAAAAAAGCTGATTATTTTCTTCTCCAATGTCTAAGACTGTACACATTCACATCACTAGTCACTACAACCTGAGAAGTGAAGAAGCCAAGTACTTAGACAAGACAGATAACCAAAACAGAGCAAGACATTCACTATGTTCTCAGGTGTTTTCATTTAAATTGCAGAACTCATTCTGTGCTTGCTCTCACTAGGCTTTCTGGACACGTGGCTTGTGCATAAGTATAGATAAAAAAACAAACCTGAGTTAAAAGGAGTAGGTAAAGTCCCTTTAAGTAATTGTTCACTGTTCTTTGTAACTGGGATAATGGATAGCAAGATTGGAGGTTTTCTTTAGTGCACAGTTTGCCATAGATATGCACGACTGGAGCAGGAGTTCCAGGATGAATACCACTGTGGCAGATGTGAGCTTATTGTTCAACTAAAAGAAAATGCAACACTGTGGGCGATTGACATTCTTGAGTGGAGAATGAATCTCACTGTGCAAGCAGTTAGTAGGGTAGACCTGGAGGGCCATGCAAGTAGCTGGGTTAATGTAGTTAGGGGCAGTAGAAAGAGTGCCCAGAAAAGGAAGGACTCCTGTTTCTGTTATTCTAAGCAAAATTGCCAAGTTGGGTGATAATGCAAAGTTGTCCGTCTCAAGAATTGCAGCCATAGTGGATAATGCTCTTCATAACAGCCAGGAGAACAGCCCAGCTAGTAGACAGGGGTGGTAATGTAGATAGGGCAAGACAATGAGAGATTATAGGGTATCCTATAGCCAGGAAGACAGATAGAATAATTTGTCGCCAAGACCGCCTCAGTCAAATGGTTTGCTGTCTCCCTGGTGTCAAAATTTGGCATGTGGTGGAACAAGTGGATAAATTACTGGGAGGGGTTGGTCATGATCTAGCTGTTGTGGTCCATGTGGGTACTGTTGGGGACATCAATTTAGTCAGGTCATCAACTGGACCTCATTGTAGTCTCTATCTGGTTTCAAATGGGTGTGAGAGGTTGCAAGAGGTACGATGCATCGGAGAGAAACAACACACTTGACACAATAGGTAAGTGTAATCAAACCGCTCTGGTTAATTAAGGAACAATACATATGTTATATATCATTAAAAGGGGTGTTGGCCATGTCTCCTCTCCAATCATTAAAAGGGGTTGTGGCCATTGGTCTATCCAATCAATGTTAGCCATGTGTCCTCCCTCTGCAATCACATAAGAGGGGGCCGTGGCCTTTGGTCCATCCAATCATAACGAGAACACGTGTAAATTGTCACATTATTTAATATAAATGTAGTCATCATATTCTTAGCCACGTGCTCAGAGTTTGTAATGGGTGATCTCTAGAAAAGAGGAAGAATCTTTACAGTTTGTGGTGGAACATATCTGATGGGCCATATCTAAGAAAAAGGAACAAATGTTTAAACAGTTTGTGGTGAGCCATATCTGATGGGCCATATCTAAGAAGGAGAAACAAAAGTATAAACAGTTTGTTACACAAATTTATTCTAGAATCTAATAGTTTTAAGATAAGAGAACAAAATTAATTCTTGTTCAAAGGAAAAAGACTGCAAAACGGATGACAAAGGACAGGCTTCCATCTCAGTACCAATGACGCAATACATGGTAGGTGGAGGAGCCTTAAGAATAATTTTAAAGAACTAGATTACAAGCTGAAGGGAAGGACCTTCAAGGTTATGTTCTCTAGAATACTGCCTGTGCCATGTGCATCACAGGAAAAACAGCAGGAGCACAGGGAGATAGGTGCATGGCTTAAGTCTTGGTTTAAGGGAGAAGACTTTGGATTCCTAGAGAACTGGGTTGGCTTTTTATTGAGGTACAAACTGTATTCTGCAGATGATTTGCACCTACATAAAAGGGAGTCTGCTGTGCTGGGGGAGAGAATTCTAGCAGGGGTGGCAGAGGATTTAAACTAGGGCTGCGGGGGAGAGGATCAGGCAACATGATCAGAAGATCCATGTGTTAAAAAACAACATTGAAGATAAATATGGCCACAAAATATAAAACGATCACATTACTGATACTGACTGTAAAAAAATTGGAATGTTCACAAATGCTAGCAGTCTAGCTAGCTTAATAGGGTAACTTGAGACCTTGGTACTAGAGAAACATATTGATATAGTTGGTGTTGCTGAAACATGGCTAGACTCTTCACATGACTGGGCTGTAAATCTTCAGGCGTTTACACTGTTTCAGAAAAACAGGGCAAATAGGAAAGGCGGTGAAGTATGTCTGTAGGTGACAAATGATATAAAGGTGAGTGTGTAAGAGGCAATAGTGGTGAACATTGTGAGGATGTTGGTGTAATTACAAAGGGAGGTGAATACTGAAAAAATATATTTTGGTGTAATCTAAAGACCACCCAACATCACTGAGGAGATGGAAATATAAACAGTAGATGGAGATATAAACAGTCGGAGCAGTAAGGTAGTGATAATGGGAGATATTTTTTTTAACCAAAATTTTGTTTATAGATTACATACAAGTCATTACATTTCACATCAATGCAATGGATACATGGTTCAAGCTTTTTATATAAACAAATATATAAAAAATGGAACATGTTAACATTGTCTATAAGAGGCATGTTAGGACATGTACAAAATCATAAAGTTACAAGAGGGAATCATAATAGCTGGAATGCACCCATTTTTCCCATAGAGAGGCACATTTATATGAACCCTGGATAGATGCGACTGAATGTTCCATAGTACAATTATTATTGACATATTGTATAAGTTCCTGGAGGTAAGGCACTTTAGTAGATTTCCATTATTATGCAATTAGAATTTTGGCTGACAACAGCACATGAAATAGTATGACCCTATCACTGGGAGAGAAATCTACCAACCCCACATGAATATGGCAAAAGCTGATGTTAAATGTATGGCGATCTTCAGAGTAGAGTTTAATAAACCTTCTATTTGCGACCAGAAGCTTGTTAGAACTGTGCATCCCCAAAACATATTAAGTATGGTACCCTTAGATAATAAACATCTCCATCATCTATCTGATGACATTGGCTATATAAGAGATAAACGACTCGGTGCGTAATACCATCTATACATTATTTTCCTAGATGCCTCTAAATGTGTTGCACATTTGGAGAGAGAACAAGCTAATCTGAATGTAGATTCCCAATCTTGTGTGCTAATAGGTATCTCTAGATCAGGAATCTCAAGCACGTGGCCTCTGGGGCTGTCATCTGCGGCCTACGGGACACAGAGCCACTAGTACAGACTCTGCTCCGGGACTCTGGAATTCCCTGACATCGCTGTCCACATATGGACAGCAATGTCTGAAGCTTCCCCAGAGCCAGAGTCCCGGGCAGAGCGCTAGTATCGGCTCTGCTCCTGGACTCTGTGGAATTCCCTGACATCGCTGTCCATATATGGACAATGTGTCAGGGTCTTCCCCAGAGCGGAGTCCTGGGCAGAGCGCTAGTATCGGCTCTGCTCCGGGACTCTGTGGAATCTTCTGACATCTTACATATGGACAGCGATGTCTGGGGCTTCACCAGAGCTGGAGTCCCGGGCAGAGAGCTAGTATAGGCTCTGCTCTGGGACTCTGGGGAAGCCTCTGTCATCCCTGTCCATACATCGACAGTGATGTCAGGGGCTTCCCCAGAGCAGGAGTCCCAGTGATGTTAGGAGCACAGCTGGAGACCCAGGAAGAGCCTACTAGCGCTTTGCCCCGGACTCCAGCTCTGGGGTTGCCCCTGACATCACTGTCCATATATGGACAGTGATGTGAGGAGCAGAGCTGGAATCCCAGGCAGAGTGGTAGAAGCGGCTCTGCTCCGGGACTCCAGCTTTGGGCAAGCGCCTAACATCACTGTCCATGTATGGACACTGATGTTAATAGTTTCCCCAGAGTTCCGGCGCAGAGCCTATACTAGTGCTCTGCTCTGGGACTCCGGCTCTGGGGTTGCCCCTGATATCACATTCCAATCCAGGAGGATCCCCAGACGTCACTGTGAATGGACAGTGATGTCAGGGGCTCCAACAGTAGAGGAATCCCCAGACAAAGCATCGGCAATGCCCTGGCTGGGGATTCCACTCCTAGAGGGAGCCCCAAATGGAGCTATCTACTTGGGGTGTGTGTGGCATTATCTGCAGAGGGCACTGTGGCAGCATCTGCGGAGGGCACTGTGGCAGCATCTACGGAGGGCACTGTGGCAGCATCTATGGAGGGCACTGTGGCAGCATCTATGGAGGGCACTGTGGCAGCATCTACAGAGGGCACTGTGGCAGCATCTACAGAGGGCACTGTGGCAGCATCTACAGAGGGCACTGTGGCATTATCTGCAGAGGACACTGTGGCAGCATCTACAGAGGGCACTGTGGCAGCATCCACAGAGTGCCCTCTAGCATCATCCACAGAGGGTGAGCACTGTGGCAGCATCCATAGAGGGCACTGTGGCACCATCTAAAAAGGGGCTGCCCAATCTTGACATGTGTGTCTACCAAACACTAACTGAGCCACCGAACTGCATTTAGCGACACTTAAACTGGAAAACTGGATTGTTGAAATAAGCACGTGGAGAAATATCTCAAATTTTAAACCTAGCAGTATTATTATAGGAATGTAGTCTTACAAATAACGAATTGATTAACAATAATTTTGTATTGTATCAAATTTGAATGTAATGCGGCCCGTCAACTTCCCATTTTTTTTTATGTGGCCCACTTACCCGGCCGAGTTTGAGACCCCTGCTCTAGATCTCTCTCCCAGTGACTCAAGCAGGAAAACTTATTAAGAAGTAATTTATCACAAAGCACATTATACATTTTAGAGATCCCTTTAGAAGTTTTATCCAAATTATTAAATGATGATTCAAATATAGATCTAGGGGATCTGCTAAAGGCAGGTAAGGAAGTCAACTAATGTCGAATTCTAAGAAATTTATAAAAATTGCTTCTATTTGTTGTAATAATGAGGGATAATTATAGATATAGAAGTAGGATAAGATAATTGTATCCCTAAGTAGGGGATAGAGTCTTTGGCTCAAGCAAAGGGATATTTATCTTTAGAGATGTCATTTGAGTTTGTGGGATATTCATACTTAAAATTACTGACTTATTGATATTAATCTTATCATATGAAACAGCACTGAACGTCTCGAATACTTTAATAACTGCTAATAAGGATAAATCAGGTTTAGAGTTAGTAATGATCACATCATCCTCAAATAACCCAACTTTGTGAACCACTTCTCCCACTTTTATTCCACTAATATCAGCAGAAGACCTGATCATAGCGACCAAAGCTTTCATCACTAAAGTAAAAATAAGCGGTGATGGAGGACAGTGATCTTGAATATTTTGAAGTAAATACTGTTGCAGAAGGAGAGGAGTATAAGGCTATGATACGCATTTGAGCTATTCCTGTAATACCAAACTTTGTTAAGACTTCTCTCAAATATCCACAATGAACCCGATCGAACACTTTCTCTGCATCCCAAGAAAGAAGCAGACAAGTCATCCGATCACACTCCACTAATCCCAACAAGTCCACAAATGTTGTACCATCAGAGGAGAGCCTGCCCTTCACAAATCCCACTTGATTTTGATGGATCAAGTTAGGTAAAATCTTAGCAAGGCATTGAGCAATTATTTTAGAATACAATTTAAGATCTGTATTTAATAGTGATATGGGTGTGAAATTGCTTGGTCTGTCTGTAGCCTTCCCAGGTTTTGTCAAAACAACTACTGTGGCTCGTAGCATGTCTTCTCGAAATCTACCATCGGTTTGTACATAATTAAATAAACGTAGCAAATAAGGGAGCAATGTAGAACTAAATTGTTTATAATAATCAGTAGTAAGATCATCTAGACCTGGCTCTTTATGGCGTTTCAAAGATTTGATGGCTTGAATAATTTCATTTTCAGACACATGGACAGGGAGTGTTTCTAATTTTTGAGGAGAGACTGAGGGTAATTGCATAGCTTGTAAAAAGGAGGAGATATTGGACATGGTAGGCTGTATGTTAACGGGATCATCTTTAAGATTGTACAAGTCAGTATAAAAATCTGTGTGAAAGTGAGCAAAATATGTTTATGTGGCTCCATTTTGAAAGTATGGCTATGTGACTCCATCTTCTATGAAGAATCCATTTTGTGTTTTGATGAATCATCTGTTTCTCTGTAAGGGTATGTGCACACGATGAGAGGCTTTTACGTCTGAAAAGACAGACTGTTTTCAGGAGAAAACAGCTGCCTCGTTTCAGACGTAAAAGCTCCTCCTCGCATTATGCGAGGCATCTGTGACGCTCGTAAATCTTGAGCTGCTCTTCATTGACCTCAATGAAGAACGGCTCAAATTAAGTTGCAAAGAAGTGTCCTGCACTTCTTTGCCGAGGCAGTCAATTTACGCGTCGTCGTTTGACAGCTGTCAAACGACGTTGCGTAAATTACAGGTCGTCTGCACAGTACCTCGGCAAACCCATTCAAATGAATGGGCAGATGTTTGCCGACGTATTGTAGCCCTATTTTCAGGCATAAATCGAGGCATAATACGCCTCGTTTACGTCTGAAAATAGGTCGTGTGAACCCAGCCTTAAATTAAATGTATGCTTGGATTGTCTGTACACTCAATTGTTTACCATTCCTAGCTAAATAGCTACCATTCCTTGTTATGTGAATTGATCTTGGGACGTCATAACTGTCTGAATATTCATATGTTTATAATTTCTTGTTATGAGGAACGTCTCATACCGTCTGAGAACTCATTTATTATCATTCTTTGTTATGACCATCAGTCCCGATGACATTGTGGTGACGTTGCATGTTATGAGAAGCTGTTGTCTTACAGTAAGTTTCCATAAGAAGCCTGTTCTTGCTCGTGATTGGTTGAGCTAGAGCCAACATCCCATTTGTAAGTGATTGGCTGAGCTGAAGCCTACTCCTCTTTGATACTATTGTAACTGCATTCTTTTTTTTTTTTGTATTTCAAATTTTTTATTTTCAACAAAGAAAGTAAGGATACAGAAGGAAAAAAGGGGTAGACGAGGGTACATCCATAATATCGGAACACAATGTTAAATGTACACAGTTAACTCTACAAGTCTGCTAGATTTTTCAGAAATGTCAATATTTTGAAATACTTCACACATCCACCATTGTCAATATAGATAGACTTGTACCATAAATTAACATCTCTTTGTGACATTTCCCTATACCCTCCTCCTCCCCCCCCCATGACCATCTGAGATGATAGTCAAGAGTCAGATGACAGAGAAAGAACAATAAGAAGAGAGAAAAAAAAGGAAAAACAAAGAAGATTAAAAGAAATGAGGGAAGAGGGGAGTCATCTCTCCCAGCTCTCCCCCCCCCCGCAGCACGTCTCTACGAACCAAATATTTCTAAGAGTTCCCAGCATCATTCCCAACTTGTTCACCCATGATTTCCTTGTACCTGTCTGAGCTACAAAATTCCAGCCAGTAGAACCATGTTTTCCGGAATCTACCTGCTTGATCAGGAGAGTGATGAAGCAACTCCTCCATTCTCCTAATATCTTGTACCCGCTTCAGCCATTGTCTAATCGATGGATGCTCAGAGGACTGCCATTTCGCTGGAATACATGCTTTAGCTGCATTCAAGTGTCTCACCAGCGATTTCTTATACGTCCCTATGGAGATGTCATGGTGATGCAACAGAATCCACGCCGGATCGTCCCCCAGAGTGAGTCCCGTGATTTCAAATATGATGTCTTGTACTTCTGCCCAAAAGGGTCGAAGACTGTCACATCCCCAGAATATATGTAGTAGCGTACCTTCTTCCTTGCCACATCTCCAGCAGAGATGTGAAACCTCAGGAAACATTTTGTGAAGTGCATGTGGGACTCTGTACCACCGGGATAATATTTTATAATTCGTTTCTTGATAAGCATTACTAATAGACGCTTTATGTGAAAGGAGCATGACCTTCTCTTTTTGTTCTTGTGTTAGGGAGATCTGGAGATCCCGCTCCCATTTCGTGATAAACGGTGGCGTGAAATCTTCTACAGGAGAAATCAGTATACCATAGATTTTAGACAATGCTTGTTTCACATGTCCCGTCTGGGAACACATTGTTTCAAACTGGGTTAGTTTGCGATCGTAAGCAGCAGGTGTAGGTATATAAGCCAAGTAGTGAGATAGCTGTAAAGTCTGCCACTGTGACGCTACCAGCATGCCCTCAGGTTCAGTGAGTTCCCTATCCCGTAGCCAAGTCGCCTGTCTACGAAAGTGACAAATCCTAAAACGACCCTGTTGAAGCCAATTTTTAAATGTCCCTTCTGATAATCCTGGTTCAAACTCTGGTGTCCCCAGGACCGGCGCGAGCGGCGAAGGAGCCGATGAGACCCCTTCCCTTCCCCTCACTCTCCTGAACACCTGTAGTGTTGAATAGATAGTAGGGTGATCTCTCAGGGATTTTAGATGAGTCAAGGGTATCCATGGCAAGCATTTTAGTGGGAGGTCCGTAAAGCCTTGTTCCACATTTATCCAATCCTTAAGATAAGCATGGCGGCACCAGTCCACTATCCTAGTCAAGTGTATGGCTTGGTAATATTGCTCTACATCAGGCAGCCCAATCCCTCCACGACGTTTGGCAAGCACCAGGATTCTCCTCTGTAATCTCGGCGGTTTATCAGCCCATACAAAAGAAGTTATGTATTGATATACAGTTTTAAAAAAGGACGTAGGTAATTTAATTGGTAATGCCTGCATCGGGTATAGGAATCTGGGTAACACATTCATCTTAATAATGCTCACTCTCCCAAACCATGAGAACGTCCCCCCTGTCCATCGAGCCAAATCTTTTCTCAATGTTTGTAACAGAGGTAAAAAGTTCAGCTGGAATGTCTGATCTATATTGGCCGGCAGTTGGATACCCAGATATTTGATCGATTCTATCGCCCATCTAAAGGAAAAACTAGCCCGTAGGGAGTTCCCTAGATCATGTGGAGTATGTAGCATCATCGCCTCCGACTTCTGAAAGTTGATTTTCAGGTTGGACATTAGGCCATACTCTCGAAATTCCTTCATGAGATTGGGCATTGAAATGTGAGGAGAGGTCACGAAAAATAGCAGATCATCTGCATAAGCCGCCACATTGAAAACTTTACCTCTCATGTTTAAACCACTCACATTGACGTTGCCTCTGATCTTACATAAAAAAGGTTCCAGAGCTAAGGCGAACAGCAGGGGTGAAAGAGGGCATCCCTGTCTTGTCCCATTATGGATCGTAAATGGAGAAGAATAAGTACCATTTACTCTCACAGAAGCCGAAGGCGACAAGTACAGTGCTCCCACCCAGGAGCGCATGTTAGGTCCTACACCCAGATGTTCCAGAGTTCCAAATAAAAAAGGCCACCCGACTCGATCAAAAGCCTTTTCCGCATCTGTGGATAAAATGACAGCAGGGTTCTTCTGTGAGTTGACCCAATGGACAAGGTTGAGAGCCTTAGTCGTATTATCTCTTGCTTCCCTTGATGGGATGAAGCCTGTTTGGTCTCCGTGAAATACGGTAGTCATCAATGGGGTTATCCGATTCGCCAATATTTTAGAAAACAATTTCAGATCTACATTGAGTAACGAAATCGGTCTATAGCTAGCACATGAGGAGGGATCCTTGCCATCCTTCGGGATAACCACTATGGTGGCCTTCAGTGAATCTGAAGGTACCGAGCTGCCTGATGATATCGCATTAAGAGCCCCCAAAAAGCCATCTGCTAACTGATCTAGGAACATTTTATAGTAACCCACCGTCAGTCCGTCCGGGCCTGGGGCCTTACCCTTTTTTGTGTCCTGCAAAGCTTCAGAAAGTTCTTCATGAGTGATTGGATGATCTAAGGTGTCACATGCATCTTCAGGTAGTCGTGGGAAACCTGAGGAGGATATGTATTCCTGTATAGCTACCTTCGTGGGAGGCAAATGAGATGTTAATTGGTATAGTGAGGAGTAGAATTCCCGAAAGGATCGTGCTATCTCCCTCGGGGAGGTTATCTTTGCCCCTGTCTGGGAGGTAATATGAGGAACATAAGCCGAGGCTCTCTGGGTTCTCAAGGCATTTACCAGAAGTTTCCCCGGTTTATTTCCATATTCATAAAATATTCTCCGACACTTAACTAATGTGGCCTTAGCCTTAACTTCATAAAGAGCTCTAAGTTCTTCCCGAAGTGACAGCAAAACTCCCCTAGTTTCTGAGGTCTGACAATGTTTATGTTTGACCTCTATTTCGCTAATCTTGGTCAACAGGTCACTTGTTTTTGCCACTCTCTCTCTCTTGAGCCACGCCCCCCACTTGATGAAAAAACCTCTTATGTAGCATTTATGGGCCTCCCATAATATGAGCGGATTTGCCACTGAGCCACTATTGGTAGCGAAGTAGAGCTCCAGCTCACGACGAATTTCAGATTGAGTCTCAGGATGTTGAAGTAAAAACTCATTGAGTTTCCACCGACCCTGTGCCTGTGAGGGCAAGAAGAGAGAGAGAGCGCAATTGGCGAATGGTCCGACAAAGGTGATGTGTGAATGTCTGCCCCCACTACTCTATCCAGATGAAAATGACTGATGAAAAAATAGTCTATTCTGGAAAACATATCATGAGTTGCTGAGTAATATGAGTAATCTCTAGCTCCCGGGCACAGAGTCCTCCAGACATCCACTAGTTGGTGATCATGAATAGTTTTCCTAATGGAGCTAAGTTGAGAGTAAGGAAGATGGGAGGCGCCCCTTGAGACGTCAAGGTGAGGTTCCATTGCTACATTAAAATACCCTCCAACTATAATCATACCGTCCCCAAAAGTCTGGAGCTGTTCCAAATATGTCGCTAGAGCCGCTGATTGTCCCGTGTTTGGTAAGTACAGGTTAGCTAGTGTAACTGCCTGTGAGAATAGAGTGCCCTTGACAAACATAAATCTACCCTGAGGGTCTGCCAATGAATCAGTGAAGATCCAAGGTACATGTTGTGCAATGAGAATACTCACACCCCTAGATCTGGCATCCTCTGAGCAACCATGATAGCAATATGGAAAGCGTCTATTGGAGAACCGTGGTACCTTATCTTTCCGGAAATGTGTTTCTTGAAGAAACGCCACCTGAGTTTTAAGTCTCCACAGTTCAGCAAGAATCATGGAGCGCTTCTCTGGAGTCCTCAGGCCTCGGACATTGTAGGAGAGCAATTTCATATCTGTGTTCATAGTTCCCAGGTGCTGCGAGGGAAGAAACCGAAGGGAGGGAAGGAGAAAAAGGGAAGAAAAGAAAAGAAACAACAATAGGAATCGAAAAAACAGACAAGTAAGTAAGGATAATCAGGGAATTCTCTAAGGAAGGTTAAAGAAACCGAGGGTACTCAGCCAGCGAGACACCTCGGAGGGAATACCTATAGGGGAGAGTTGGTAAGGAATCTAAGGAAGTGGAGACCACCTCCCGTGTAATTGTCTGTAAATAGTACACTTTCAGCGAACACAAACATCTACTTCCAACCTCTATTAGTAATTCACCAGGGCGATCAATGGCATGAAGCAACTTCAAAACTTGTAACAATAAAGATATAGCCCTACTCCGTAGGAATCTCAAACCCCTTCTCCGCCCTGACTACCTCGCTCCCGCCCATAAGCTCACAAACTCCATAAGGAGCCTAACCCCAGGTACCAGCTCCTACAACGACACTCATGACCACATAAGTCTCCTTCACCTTGTGCAATGGAATCCTAAAATATCTCTCGCCCGCAGAGGGTGTTTATGAAACATACTCCATTACCCATAACCGACGTCTCCCTACACATTAAGTCCCAACTAATAAAACCTAACTCAACTATGTGGCATAATCCTATGCATATCCCATCAGATGACGTATCATGAACCCTGAGGCCCACATTAACCAGCTGCGTGAGTGACTCTATCTCTTTCCCCCTAACCACGTACATATCGCTCCGTGATTGGTTCTGAGAGAAATATCTAGTTGCTAGATAAACATTTTTAGGTAACTATTCCTTTAAGCATGACTCCATTTATAAGGATACATTATCTGACCCGCTAGGCACAAAATCAGGAAACCGAGCATTTGCACCAGGATGAACAAGGAGTCCCGTGTCATGTGTAATCCTGCCTCCACAGTACGGCAAGACATTCCCAGATCTTGGATTCCCTTCTATGGCAGTTGTTGCCTCGCCGGTCTGATGCGCTGCAGTTTGGGTTGAAGAGGGTCGATAGGGCGGTTTCTGCTGCGTCTTGTACGACGATAATTCAATGATGCCACAATCCAGTCCGGAATGGCTCTCGGTGGGACTTCCAGGAAGACAAAAAGGGCGGGTAGATCTTGTGGCGAATGGATAGCAATCACCAAGCCTTGTTTCTTGACAATGAGGTGGAATGGAAAACCCCACATATATGTCCCTTCAGCCTCTCTGATGATATCCAGCAGTGGTCTCATAACCCGTCTCATATGCAGTGTACAAGCTGATAGGTCAGGCAAAATATGAATCTCAGCCCCCCTAAATTTCACTTGGCCCATGGTGCGCATTTTACGCATTACATTTTCCTTCACTGTAAAGTAGTGAATCCTGCATACAATGTCCCGTGGACGATCTGGATCTACTGACACCGGGCCCAACGCTCTGTGTACCCGATCCAATTCTATGTGATTGTTCGGCAGCTCTCCCAGGATACCGTTAAAAGTTCTACCACTATTGCGCGTAGATTATGACCTTCCTTATCCTCCGGTAGTCCCCTAATACGGACATTATTGCACCTGTTGCGGTTCTCCAGATCATCATGGTCCAGAGTCATAGCTTGGATTAATGCCTGTTGTGAGCGCAGTTGGTCCTCCATCCTATCCAATCTGTCACCATGAGAAGATGTCTGTTGCTCAATGGCTGAGACCCTAGAGCACATTTGCTCAACAGTACGGTTCACCTCCTCTAAACACGTACGTTGCATTTTCTCCATTCTTTCCAGCATGGTGTCAAAAAAGCTCTGGGATGGGAGATGCTTAAGGGCCTCCTCCAGCTCTAATCGTGTTAGTGGCGTTAATGGCGTCTCCACGCATGGGGAGACCGGGCCCGGCGACCAAGAACTTCCCTCATGGGATCTCTCCGGACTAGGGCTGGTGACCGGGGCACTCTCCAGGGGTTTATAAGAGGTTGACACACCTGGTAGCTCGTGGGAGCGGGCTGATGTCGTCTTACCCGGTCGTTGAGGCGTTCCACATGCAGCTGCGGCCGCCATGTTGGCTTCCTCCTGCTTCTGAGATATACGTGGCCGTAGGAAGCGAGACAGTGAGGATGCCGGAATATTTTTGTCCACGGTCTTCAGAGGTTTCCCTCGGGGCATAACGCGAGGTGCCGGGATGATAGTAGGTCGCTGAAAGCGTTAATGTCACAGGTTAAATCACGGTCGGCGGGAGCTCCTGAAAATGCGACCTTCTTCCTCACATGCCGAGACCACTCCCCCTCATTGTAACTGCATTCTATCAATAAACCAGAGAAGGATTTTTGGGTATACAAAGCGTGTCTCTTTGTGTCTTACTTCTTTCCGATATATCGATATAACATATGGATTTGAATCTGGATAAGTGATCGAAGGATGTTTTGCCGGAAGCAATAGCTTAGTCGACTACGCTACTGCTTTTGGCAAAATGACGGGTACGGTGCACAACAGAGACAAACGGAAACCATGGGCACTGGATCCATCACCATTGAAATCAAGGTTGATGGAAACGGAAAACTCTGGTTTCCGTCTGTGTCAGTTTGTATCTGTTCAGGGTCCCGCTCTGACGGAAAGCTCAGACGGATTGTCATAACGGGCCCCAGCGCAGATATGAACAAAGCCTTAGACATAGTAACAGCAAAAGATATTTCGTAATATCTATAAAAATTCTTACATGTCTGACATATATCTGAATAAACAACATCAAATAACAAACAAAGAATAAACATATTCCTGAATGAGGTGGCATTGATACCTAAGGCAGGATGCTTGGGCGGGAGGTGAAACACATCACTCTCACTGTATCACAGTGAACCATACCTTGGCATAAGTTATATAAAAAAATATCCATAGTAGAAAATTACTATATCTTTTGCAAGACCATGCATATATCAAGTCCATAATAATTGAACCTTTTAATATCCTCTGTTTAAAGAAAATATAATACAGTCAATCTGGAGCTTTGTTACCCATTCCTCCTCCACTCTGGGTGATAATCTCGGTCTTGGCGAAGCAGGTGTAGAGGCAATGGTCTATTCTTGAATAAGTTGCATCAGTTTGGTAGGAGAACTTGCAATCAATTTCGTCCAACTTTTGTTATCACCAGTTTGACTGGGAATCCCCATTTTTTACAGTATGTTGTGCATCCTTAAGTCCATGTGTGATCCTTACAGCATCACACATGGGCTTAGATTACTTTCTGATGTGGTCCTGTATCTAAGCCTGCCTTGTGGTAAGCTAAGATACATGGTCCAACAGACTGCATCACACATGGGCTTAGATACAAAGCCTATGTGTGATACGGTCTGTTGGACCATGTATCTAAGTTTACCACAAGGCAGGCTTAGATACAGGACCCCAGCAGACAGCAATCTTATACTTTATAAGATTACTGTCTGCTGTGGTCCTGTATCTAAGCCTGCCTTGTGGTAAGCTAAGATACATGGTCCAACAGACAGCATCACACATGGGCTTGGATACAGGGCCCATGTGTTATACTGTCTGTTGGACCATGTATCTAAGCTTACCACAAGGCAGGACCCCACCGGACAGTAAGCTTATACTGTAAAAGATTACTGTCTGCTGGGGTCCTGTATCTAAGCCTGCCCTGTGGCAAGCTTAGATAAATGGCCCAACAGACAGCATTACACCTGGGCTTAGATACAGAGCCCATGTGTGATACTGTGTGTTGGACCATGTAGCTAAGCTTACCACAAGGCAGGCTTAGATACAGGACCCCAGCAGACAGTAAGTTTATACTGTATAAGATTACTGTCTGCTGGGGTCCTGTATCTAAATATAAATATATATATATATATATATATATATATATATATATATATATATATATCTGGGTGTATGTGCAGAGAAGGTCCCCACCTTACAGAGGTCGCCTTGTCGTGGCAGGAGGGCAAACGCCTTTTGATCAAAATGTGCACTAAGAACCTCCCTTTTGTAAGTAGATTTAGCATGTAATGCATATTTATTTATATTTAGTGGTTTAGGTTACATTAGTGTTCACAGTGTGCGGTCACCATTTTTTTTGTCTGCTATATATATATAAATATATATATATATATATATATATATATAGATCCGCCAGGCATAATTTATAAACATGAACATGAGGTTCTTTGAAAACATTTTGATCAAACTGTATAAGCTCACTTGCCACTTCCCAGCGACATCTTTAAAGTGGGTCCCTACTCTATCGGTTGCAGCACCTATTGGCGGCCACCACCACCGCAGCACCGCTCCTGCAGAGGGAGCAACCCAGTGGCCCAAAAGCACCCATGTTATCAGACCGTGCCAAGCCCCCTTGGCTCTGGGCCACGTCCCCCCACAAGCACAGCACTACAGCAACAGAAGCCACCCGGACAACCAGTTCTCTGTTGGTTATCGTGATGTCCATTATTAGGTATCATCACGTAATCTTAACTAGTGTGCAACCGCACGCGCATGCGCGGTCCGCATTGAGATTGCGATGTGCAACCATGGAAACGGCAGACGCCGGATATTGAGGACATAAGGGTTTCCTGTCATCCACAATAGAGTACTGCAGACGCTGGCAGAACAAGATGTCTTAATAGACTGATACACAGGTACTTTATTGGCAATATATATATGTTTTGTGATTATATTTAACGTTGATAATTTGGGGGATGTTTAATGATGTGATTATATATTTTTAAGGGTATTTAACCATTGTTGATATCAAACGTGTTCAGGAAGTGATGTCAGTCAACATGTGTTATATAAAGTTTGCACTGATTTACTATCATTATGCCTGACAAAGACCCAACAGGGGTTGAAACGTTGTAGTTTTTTACTGGTTGGTGAATAAAGACCAACATCTTTTGGATATTTAAGTGATGCAGTCTTTCTTCTATCTCTTGTAGACAATGCCATACAGTCCCCCACCTCCCCCTTGCAGATAATGTGATACAGCCCCCACCGCCCCCTTGTAGACAGTGCCATACAGCCCCCCACATCGTCCTTGTAGACAATGGCATACAGCCCCCAACCTCCCCCTTGTCGACAGTGCCATACAGCCCCCCACCTCCCCTTGTAGATAGTGGCATACAGCCCCCACCTCCTCCTTGCATAGGTCTGTAGCCTGTAGCTAGTGGCGGATTAAGTAGACCATAGGCCCTGGGCTGTTACCAAAACTTGGGCCCTCCTTCTCCACCGACGCCCTGCTGCGCCGTAACTATTGTTAACACTACCTTTTTGTGCAAGCATTAACAAATGGGTGTTACGATTCCCCTTGTCAGAGGGCTGTGTACCTACATACTGACAGTCTCCAACCATTGCTGACAGTATCACACTGTTTAGGGACACATCCTCCTGACAAGGGAAATGGTAACACCCATTTGTCTATCAGTCCTGGACTGCACAAAGACTTTTTCTGAAATACAAGGATTTCCTATAATAAACATGTCAGAAGAGGTGACAGATGCTCTATAAATCCAGTGTCTCACAGGTGACAACTTCTCGGATACTAGTAGTTTTTTTCCTCTTTTCTTCTCCATCTGGTCCTGACTTCATGATGACTTCTCCTGGAAATGACCCATTTCTGCAGAATTTGACACTCAGATGTCTTCAGCTCTTCACTTTTCCAACATTACCACACCTATAAACGAAGATAAAATTATCATGGTGCCACACACTGTGCCCCTAAATATAATAGCACCATACACTGCGACCCTGAATAAAATAGTACCAAACACTGACCCTGAATATAATTGTGTCAAACACTGTAAAGTAAAGCACCATATACACAGTGTCCCCCGTAGATAGCGCCGCGCACAGACCCTGTAGATAACGCCACACACAGCCCCTGTAGATAGTGCAACACACAGCCCTTGTAGATAGCATCACACACCCCCTATGGATTGCGCCACACATATCCCCCTGTAGACAGCATCACACACAGCCCCCCTATACATAGCGCCACACAGCCCCCCTGTTGAGAGCGCCACACACAGCCCCCTGTAAGTAGCTTAAAGCAACCTTCGTCTGTCTGTTAGATCTCATGTAAATGCATGAGATGAAGATTTTTAAGGCTAACTATTAATGCTAGATTGTAAGAGAAACATAAGGGGTTGATTTATGATAAAATATTGGAGAGCAAGCGGCCCATATACTGTTCTTGCACATGGGCCCTCAGCTGTCTTTGTCCGCCCCTGGTTCTACCTACATAGTCTACAGGTGCTAGAGATAATGTAAACCACATAAGTGTTATTTCTTGGTTAATAAGACATTTTTCTTTTGTTTTGTTTGAAATGAAATGTTCCGTTTTTTCAGTCATATGTCTGTATGTAAAACATCTATAAGAGTGTAGTTTGAAGTATCCTTTCCTGGTATAGATTCTTTAATTGTGTTTTTTCAAAGTGGGGCCTAGGATGTTTGTAAGTGATTTACTCCTACTGCATACTATGGAAGGTTATGGTGAAAGTATATTTGACATGACTTGATCACACAGTAAAATCGACCAGTCATTCACCAATAGTTTTTATTTTACTATCTTAATATCTTATATTAGAATCATGTTTTTGTTCTCTTTCCATTATAACCCTCTTTTTGTATTTTCTAATAGGCCCATTGCATAGGCAATAAGCAATTATAAGCAACATTCTGTAAGTAAATTAAATTGTGCTATGCTGTCTGTTTTGTCAGCACAGTTTCTACTAAAATGTTTGAATTGACCTGATGGGACATTTGTTTTCCACTTATAAGGTGACTGCTATAAAAATGAAAATAACTATTTGTGTCCGTGTGTTTGAACTACTGCATGTTTTGTTTAAAATTTTTAGGTTTGTACTGTTAATGGGAGATCTAGAAAATTGATTTGTTTGTAGTCATAGATAGTCTCAAATGTGAGATTGAAAGGGTTATTATGTATGTAATAATTGAATACCGTAAAGCATTCCTAACTTTTCAGGTGGCATTTTAGAAAAAGCTGGCATATGTGTCTACATGAGGAATAACACTATTTCTGGCCATTATATGACATATGTGGCATTATTTAGCAGTTTTTCCCTCTGCATCCTCTATCTGTAATTCTCAGTTGTCTCAAAGCTAGTGGGCGGAGCCTAACTGCTATCATGTCTTTTATACACTGCATACAAATAAGAGGCGACACCTGCTATCCTATTTCTATCTATTCCATATATAGAAGGTATAGCATGGAGAACATTATACAGCAGTAATGAGTAGTGTAGCTGAGAATTCAACACTGGTGTGGCATAGAAAGTTTACCATCACGTTTGTGTGTTTCTCTCTGCTCCTGCTTTCTCCCCTGCTCACCCCTCCCTCCTCCATAGACTAACATGCAGCATCTGTTGCTGAGTCACACTCTCTCTGCTCCCTATTCCTGTTCCCCCTTCCATCTTCATAGAAAGTTATAGCCAGGCAGTGAAACGACACACCTCAACTTCTGCAGTTCATCTGTAACCAGGGATGGCCAATGCTTAACAACAGGAGGTGGACAGGAGATTACAGGAAGGGAGAGGCCTAGTGGCAGTAACTTCACACAAAATTTACATGGATAAAACAACTAAATTTTAACAGTAAGTAAAGTACAATGTTGTTTTATATCAGGTATACTATTAGATCAGTATAATTTGTTTAAAAAGCTATTGTCCATTTAAGTTTTGTGAGTGGACCATCCCATATACCGTAACTGAAATATCATCAATGTACCTCCCGCAGTAGGACATGTACGATGGAAAAGTATTAATGTTGTATAAGTCTATATTTTCACACCAACCCTTGAACAAATTGAATGGCTTCGAATTTTGTACCTTTCACTGTCCCACATTGTTGTAAGAAAAAAACAAATTATATACAAAATAGTTGTTGATAAGAATAAATGTAATGTTATCGAGTATGAAGCATTTTTGACCATATGGCATAAGAGGATCATGATCTAAAATATTATTCACCACTCTTATACCTAATGTATGTGGTATATTAAAATCCAGTGAGCTGACGTTTCAAATTACTAATTTGGAGATATTCTTCGTAGTTTCGAATCTAACCATCCCGGATGTGCGTAATTATCATTTTTCTGTTGTATTATGTATTAATTTGTTCATCATTGCGTGCATAGTCAGGGGTAGTCATTTCTTTCCAGTGAGATGATAATAATTGTAGTTCACTGTAGTGTTTCCCATGAATGAGTGAAGAGAAATGTATTTAATCCTCTAAAAAAGACTGTGTATAAATTCTGATGAAAATTCTGGTTTATCATATGGGGTTGTACTAGGCGTCGATTGATGTAGGTATACTATTTGCTGCAATGAGTTTACCTGATTCCATTGTATTTCTTGATATCACTAGTTGAGGTTTGTTACGTATTTCATTACTGTTGTATTTCTGTGGCATTTTAGTAGCTTCTATTGTTCTAGAGGTAATTACTTTTTTATTTTTATTGCTAATAGCACGAGCCTCACTTTCTTTGTTTTGATTTGGGTTATTGGACTTTTTGGTGTTGTGTATGTTTGCTATAAATACATTTTTTCTCTCTGTAATCCTGTGTGTCTAGACATTTTTTGAATTTGATTATTTTAATCTCGTTTTTAAAATCTTTTAATTTTGTGTCTAGTGTAATATATTTTATTTTATATTGTACTGATGTATTTAATCTATTGAGTTTCTTAGTTATTTCATACATTTCTTTGTTTCATTTATCTCTTTTTCTTTGTCTATAAGTTGGTATCATTTTAATTTTTTTAATGTAGTTTACTCAAAGGAATTGTTCCAATCGTAAATTATTTTTTAAAATATATTCTTATTTTAAATATTCTTAGACTATACTATACTATGGCACGGGCACCTTGTTTTGACAATGGCACAGGCAGTGTCATTGAGAAATATGCATGTTTTAATTTACTTCCAGTAAATAAAGCTTATTCATTCTATAATGAAAAGTTGTACAATTTTCCCCAAAAATGATGTAGAGTATCAAAAGCTATTACTTTGTGGATTTAATAAGAAACTTTATGGTTAAATTCCAGGTGATAAAAATGAAGTAGTGATTCAGTTCACTGCCCTAGCCCATTATCTAATTACCTGGCCAAGGCCTGCAGAAGACAGGCTTCTCTAATGGCTAGTGTGAGAACTGTAATATTTCAAGTTTTTTTTTTATATGGATAGTCACATAAAAAAAATCACAAATGAAAAGAAAAAGTTTAAAATATAAACCTATTTTAACTCCTTTCCGACATATCACGTAATTGTACGTCACAGCCAGGAATGGGGAGTATGGAGTGGGCTCACAGGCTTAGACCTCTCAATACCCAGGGTGTGTCGGCTGTAAGTTACAACCGACACCTCACCGTATTGGTCGGTATCAGATATACCTACATTTGCAGGTATTTACCACTTATTAGCGACCACGGCATCTAAGTCCTTAAAAAGAGTGGGCCCCTTCCATCATCCCATGGGCCCCTGGGAGGTGATCATAGGCTGCTGATGGTTACCATGACCCTTAGGTCTGCCATCTCGAGCCTCCTTGATTAAGCCTTTTCAGAGGCGGTAAAAGTCAAACATACTGCAATACATAACAATCGCTTGTTCAAGTACCCTAGTGGGTCTAAAAAAAATGAAAAAATGAGTCAAAGTTTTTGCTAACATAGGAAAAAGAAAAGAATATTAAAGGTAAAATAAATATACATTTTACCGAATGTTCTCCTGAAGTAATGTAAAAAGTAAAAAACCAAACATAATTAGTATCCGCGCTTTCGTAAAAGTCCAAACTATTACAATATAACATTATTTATCCCGGATGGTGAACTAAAATTTAAAAAAAACACCAGAATGGCTGTGTTTTGATTGCCTCTTCAAAATAATTGGAATAAAATGTGATCAAAAAGTCGTATGCACCCCCAAAATGGTTTCATTCAAAACGACAGCTTTTTCCGCAAAAAAAAAGCCCACTCACAGCTTCATCGACTTTGTCAGGATCCACTAGGCTTCCGTAGATGGCATAGCCGGAGGCCATTATTAGGCCTCTTGTTGCGATAGCAACCATCGCCACCCGCTATCATGTAGCGGGCTGTCGATGGTGGTTTAACCCCTAAGAAGCTGTGATTGCTATTGAACATGGCTTATAAGGGGTTAATCAGCGGGGACACCGCGTTCGGTCCCCGCTGAAGGAGCTGCAGCAACTGCTGTACGAGAAAGCAGTTTTCACAGCTCCTGTATGTATCGGGAGGACGGCCGAAATGGCCGTTCCTCCCGTGACGTACTATTCCATCATAGAGCGTGAACGATGTGGTTACCATGACGGAATAGTACGTCAAGGAGCGGGAAGGGGTTAAACACTATGATACATTGTTTTATTTAAAAATAAAAAGTGCTTAAAGGTTTACATAGCCTTTAAATAATGTCATATTCTAATTATATATTTCCTGTAAGGCCCTATGCACACAACCGTAGTTTTCATACGTAATTCCGGACCTATTATTTTTTTAGGCCAAGGAACCCTTTCTGTATATTTACGGATGTGTGTTTGGGCCGTAGAAATGACCTGCAATATATAGAACATGTCCTATTCTTGTTCACAATTGCGGCACAGACTCGTCCATAGAAGTCTTTTACCATAGACTTCTATGGGCGCTTCTGCAATTGCATACAGCTACGGATGTGTTTCCTTTTCCGTCAGATCCGTATTTGTGGACAGTAAAAACCCTTACGGTAGTGTGCATGAGGTCTAAGTATATCTGCCATACACTTTCCTTATTATGTTTGGATTTTCATCTCTTTTAACCCCTTCCCGCTCCTGGACGTACTATTAGGTCATGGTAACCATAGCGTTCGCGCTCCATGACCTAATAGTACGTCTCGGGAGTAACGGCCGTTTCGGCCGTCCTCCCGACACATACAGGAGCTGTGACAGCTGCTGTCTCGTACAGCAGCTGCCGCAGCTCCTACAGCAGGGACCGATCGCTGTGTCCCCGCTGATTAACCCCTTAAAAGCCGCGTTCAATAGAGATCGCAGCTTTTTAGGGGTTAAGCTACCATCGCCGGCCTGCTACACGATAGCGGCCGGCGATGGTGACTATGGCAACTGGACACAAAACAATGGACGACGGAAGCCTAACCACTATGCTTGCTGTCAGTGAGTAACTGACAATTCTAATACACTGCACTACGCAAGTAGTGCAGTGTATTAGAAATAGCGATAATGGCCTCCTGCCCTCAAGTCCCCTAGTGGGACAAAGTAATGAAGTAAAAAAAAAGTATAAAAATAAGAAAATAAAAGTTTTAAAAGTAATAAAAGTAAAAATCCCCCTTTTTCCCTTATCAGTCCTTTATTATTAATAAAAATAGATAAATAAACAAATAAACTATACATAATTGGTATCGCCGCGTCCGTAACGGCCTGATCTACAAAATTATTTTGTTATTTATCCCGCACGGTGAACGCCATAAAAGAAAATAATAATAAACCGTACCAGAATCACAATTGTTTGGTCACTTCACCTCCCAAAAAATGGAATAAAAAGAGATCAAAAAGTTGCATGTACCTAAAAATGGTAATGATTGAAACTACAGTTCGTTACGCAAAAAATAAGTCCTCGCACGGCTTTATTGATTGAAAAATAAAAAAGTTATGGCTCTTAGAATAAGGTAACACAAAAAGTGAATGATTTTTTACAAAACTTATTTTATTGTGCAAACGCCATAAGACATAAAAAAACTATAAACATCTGGTATCGACGTAATCGTATCACCCCGCAGAATAAAGTGAATATGTCATTTATAGCACATGGTGCACGCAGTAAAAAACAAGAATAAAAAACCAATAGTCGAATTGCTCTTTTTTAGTCACCACGCCACCTAAAAATAGAATAAAAACTGATCAAAAAGTTGCATGCACCCCAAGAAAGCTACAATGAATTCCTTAATGGGTCTAGTTTCAAAAATGGGGTCACTTTTGGGGGATTTCCACTGTTTTGGAACCACAAGACCTCTTCAAACCGGACATGGTGCCTAATAAAAAAGAGGCCTCATAATCCACTAGGTGTCCTTTGCTTCGGAGGCCGGTGCTTTAGTCCATTACCGCACTCAGGGCCACATGTGGGATATTTCTCAAAACTGCAGAATCTGGGCAATAAGTATTGAGTTGCGTTTCTCTGGTAAAAACTTTTGTGTTATAGAAAAAAATGGTATAAAAAGGATTTTCTGACAAAAATAAATATGTAAATTTCACCTCTACTTTGCTCTAAATTCCTGTGAAACACCTAAAGACTTCATAAACTTTCTAAATGCTGTTGTGAATACTTTGAGGGGTCTAGTTTCTAAAATGGGGTGTTTGATTGGGGTGTCTAATATATAGGCTCCACAAAGCAACTTTAGAACTGAACTAGAACCTACAAAAAAAAAAAATTAGGCAATGCTTCGCTTCTCCTAATGAGCATTGCCTACTCCAAGACGACCCCAGTTTTGACCGTTTGTATAAACGGAGACCCCTATTAGACCATTTCAGTGCCCGGATTTCCCAAGCATACACCCCCGAGAATTTAATTTCTATTGATGAGTTCTTGGTACATTTTAAAGGGAGGCTTCAATTCCGACAGTACCTGCCGGGTAGGATGGCAAGGTATGGCGTGAAGATGTATAAGCTGTGCGAGAGTGCATCAGGGTATACCTACAAATTTAGGATATATTAAGGGAAGGACACCAGTGCTCAGCCCCCAGAATGCCCCCCCCCTTACTGGGAGTTAATGCAAAAATTGTGTGGGATTTGGTGCACCCACTGCTGGACCAGGGTTACCAACTCTACATGTATAATTTTTATACCAGCGTCCCACTCTTCAACTGCCTCGCTTCCAGAAGTCCTGCGGCATGCGGCACTGCTAGAAGAAATCTGAGAGGCCTCCCTAAGACTCTGCAGGGCAAACACTCAGAAGGGGTGAGAGCAGGGCACAATCTAGCAGCAACATATTGTGTGTCACGTACAAGGACAGGAGAGATGTCACACCAGTACCCATGTACCAGTACGCGGTACCAGCACAGAGACCCCCAAACCAGACTGCATCCTGGATTACAATAGGTACATGGGAGGGGTGGACTTGTCAGATCAAGTCCTGAAGCCCTACAGCGCCATGCGGCGTGGTATAGGAAGCTGGCCGTGCACATCATACAGATGGCATTGTACAATGTGTACGTGCTACGTCGATGTGCAGACCAGATTGGAACTTTCCTGGAATTTCAAGAGGTGGTTATCAAGAAACTAATTTTTAGGGACGAAGAAGGGGGGGCACCCAGTACTTCTGGAAGCGGGGCCACACGCATCGTACCAGGGCAACACTTTCCAGGAGAAGTTCCCCAAACTGGCAAGAAAGGAAAAAGTCAAAAGAGGTACAAAGTCTGCTATAAGAGGGGGATAAGGGAGGACACAATATATCAATGTGACACGTGTCCCGAAAAACTAAGGCTCTGTATGAAAATATGAAAGAGTGCTTCAAAATGTATCATACAGACCTTGATTTTTAATCTACCCCAGTTTTACTTGCCCTGATGCACTCCGCACATCTTATCCCCCTCATCTTTCCATTCTGAGCCCTGCCGTGGGCCCAGGCAGCTGATAACAGCCACATTGAGGGTATTGCCGTACCCGTGAGAAACCACATTACAGTTTATGGGGTGTATGTCCGGGTAAAAATGCTCACTACACCTCTAGATGAATGCCTTAAGGGGTGTAATTTTTAAAACGGGGTCACTTCTCAAAAGGTTTCAACTGTACTGGTACCTCAGGGGCTTCTGCATACATGACTTCACACCAGAAAATCCCTAGTAGGCCAAATGGTGGTCCTTTCCTTCTGAGCCCTCCCATGGGCCCAAACGTCAGTTTATCACCACAAATTGGGCATTGCTGCACTCAGGACAAATTGGGCAACAAAATGGGGTATTTTATTTCTTGTGAAAATAAGATATTTTGAGCTAAAACTACATATTATTGGAAAAATTATATTTTTTTAAATTCCCAGCCCAATTCAAATAAGTTCTGTGAAGAAACTATGGGGTCTAAATGGTCACATTACTCATCAATTAATTCCTTGAGGGGTGTAGTTTCCAAAATGGGGTCACTTATGGTGGGTTTCCATTGCTTTGATACCTCTGGGGCTCTGCAAATGCGACATGGCACCCGAAAACCAATTCAGCAAAATCTGCACTCCAAAGAACACACAGCGCTCCTTCTTTTCTGAGGCTTCCCATGGGCTCAAACGGCAGTTTATCTCCACAAATGGGGTATTGCTGCACTCAGGAGAAATTGGGCAACAAAATGGTGTATTTTGTTCCCTGTGAAAATAAGAAATTTTGATAAAAAATGACATCTTATTGGAAAAAAATTAATTTGTTTCATTTCACAAACCAATTCAAATAGGTGCTGTGAAAAAACTGTGTGGTCAAAATGGTATCAACAACCATAAATGAATTCCTTGAGGGGTGTAGTTTCCAAAATGGGGTCACTTCTGGTGGGTTTTCATTGCTTTGATACCTCTGGGGCTCTGCAAATGCGACATGGCACCCGAAAACCAATCCAACAAAATCTGCACTCCAAAGAACACACAGCGCTCCTTCCCTTCTGAGGCCACCCATGGGCCCAAACGGCAGTTTATTGCCACAAATGGAGTATTGCTACACTCAGGAGAAATTGGGCAACAAAATGGGGTATTTTGTTCCCTGTGAAAATAAGAAATTTATATAAAAAATGACATCTTATTGGAAAAAATGTCATTTTTTTAATTTCACAGCCCAATTCAAATATGTGCAGTGTAAATACTATGGGGTCAAAATGGTAACAACAACAATAAATTAATTCCTTGAGGGGTGTAGTTTCACTTTTGTGGGATTCCTACTGTTTTGGCACCTCAACACCTCTTCAAACCTGGCATGCTGCCTAAAATATATTCTAATAAAAAAGAGGCTTCAAAATGTACTAGGTCCTTCTTTGCGTCTGTGGCTTGTGTTTTAGTCCACGAGCGCACTAGAGCCACATGTGGGACATTTCTAAAAACTGCAGAATCTGGGCAATACATATTTAGTAGTGTTTCTCTGGTAAAACCTTCTGTGTTACTGAAAAAAATTGAATACAATTGAAATTCAGCAAGAAAAATTAAGTTTGCAAATTTCACCTCTACTTTGCTTTAATTTCTGTGAAATGCCTAAAGGGTTAAATAAACTTTTTAAATGCTGTTTTGAATACTTTGAGGGGTCTAGTTTTCAAAATGGGGTGTTTTATGGGGGTTTCTAATACATAGGCCCCTCAAAGCCACTTCGGAACTGAACAGGTACCTTAAGAAAAGGCTTTTGAAATTTTCTTAAAAATATGAGAAATTGCTGTTTATGTTCTAAGCCTTGTAACGTCCAAGAAAAATAAAAGAATGTTCAAAAAACGATGCCAATCTAAAGTAGACATATGGGAAATGTGAACAAGTAACTATTTTGGGTGGTATAACCGTCTGTTTTACAAGCAGATGCATTTAAATTCTGAAAAATGCTATTTTTTATAAATTTTCTCACAATTTTGTAATTTTTCACCAATAAACATTGAATATATCAGCCAAATTTGACCACTAACATAAAGCCCAATGTGTCACAAGAAAACAATCTCAGAATCGCTTTGATAGGTTTAAGCATTCCGACGTTATTACCACATAAAGTGAAATATGTCAAATTTGAAAAATGGGCTCTGAGCCTTAAAGGAACAGTATCATCACAAATTAATTTAAAAAAAACATGTTTTTCTGGCAACACATTGCCTTTAAGGCCAAAACAAGGCTGCGTCCTTAAGGGGTTAAAGCACAATGTTAATATTATATATTTCAGCGCACTTCAGCTAATTATCTCTTGCCTATCCATTCTAATTCAAGTACACAATGAATGAATACAAAATGGAAAGCAAGAAAGCTTTATGTCTTTATTAAATATTCCTACACATTCTTATGAAATTACACATTTATACTAAATTAATGCATGCTGTTAATAAATGTATAACATTTTAATATATCCTATTTATCTGAGTGATAATACACATAAAAATAATTCAAGAAACTACCATTATCAGTAGGAAGCACACAGTGCAGTATTAGATAAAAGCAAAGTCAATATTTTTGCCACCGCATACACACTATGTCACACTAGGACATCTTCCTTTACCACAGCTCAGACTTGTGCTTCTGCTCTCATAAAATGTAAGTATATTGAACCTACAGTAATGGAAATTTGAATAATCGGTTGCAATTTTATTATATAACAACTACTTTAAAATAAATTCTTTCATTAAAATAATACAGATGTTTTTTAAATATTTAAAATTTAATTACAAATAAATTAATCATCATTAAATGAAATAAAAAATATGTGAAACAAAATAAAAAGAAACATGATCATTCACTATTGTAAAGTCAATTTTGTGTCCAATCTTACTGCAGAATCATAAAAAAACAAAACCATTATAAGTAGTCCAGTGAGTTGCTCTTAGCAAATAGTTGTCAAAATGAACTCTGCTTAGAACTGATCAATCAATACACAGTTCATTATTATGCTATATTGAGTCTGGCAGCATACTGAACAAGTAATAATACAGCTGCAGTAAAATGCAAGTGGAAAGACATTTCTTAGAATCTCTAGAAATATGTTAGTACCATACAGATTGAATATTGAGAGTGTAAACAGCATTAATATGGTTACAGTAGTAAAAGGGGTCTTAAATTTTGTAATGGTTTCTGGAGGACAGGGGCGTAACTAGGAAAGACTGGGCCCCATAGCAAACTTTTGACTGGGGCCCCCCCTCCGCTGGGTATCACACAACCCCCCCCCCCCTTGTAGATAGTGCCTCCCTATAGATTCCACCACACAGCGCCCCCCTATAGATAGCACCATACACAGCCCCCTGTAGATAACGTCTTACAGCCCCAATCCCCCTGTAGATAATGCCATACAGCCCCCCTGTAGATAATGCCATACAGCCCCCTGTAGATAACGGCATACAGACCCCCGTGTAGATAACGCCATACAGACCCCCCTGTAGATAACGCCATACAGAGTCCCCCCTGTAGATAACGCCATACAGAGTCCCCCCTGTAGATAACACCATACAGAGTGCCCCTGTAGATAACGCCATACAGACCCCCTGTAGATAACGCCATACAAACCCCCCTGTAGATAACGCCATACAGACCCCCCTGTAGATAACGCCATACAGAACCCCCCTGTAGATAACGCTATCCAGAGTCCCCCCTGTAGATAACGCCATACAGACCCCCTGTAGATAACGCCATACAGACCCCCCTGTAGATAACTCCATACAGAACCCCCCTGTAGATAACACTATACAGACCCCCTTTGTAGATAACGCCATACAGAGTTCCCCTGTAGATAACGGCATACAGAGTCCCCCCTGTAGATAACGCCATACAGCGTCCCCCCTGTAGATAACGCCATACAGAGTCCCCCCTGTAGATAACGCCATACATAACCCCCCCTGTAGATAACAACATACAGAACCCCCCGTAGATAATGCCATACAGACCCCCTTTGTAGATAACGCCATACAGAGTTCCCCTGTAGATAACGCCATACAGACCCCCCCCCCTGTAGATAACGCCATACAGAGTCCCCCTGTAGATAACGCCATACAGAGTCCCCCCTGTAGACAACGCCATACAGAGTCCCCCCTGTAGATAACGCCATACATAACCCCCCCTGTAGATAACACCATACAGAACCCCCCTGTACATAATGTCATACAAACCCCCCTGTAGATAATATCATACAGAACCCGCCCGTAGATAACGCCATACAGACCCCCCCTGTAGATAACACCAAATAGCCCCCCCCCAAAAAAACGGCCTATAGTTTGTCCTACAAAAGAGATGAATCCCCTATCCACAGGATAGGGGATACATGTGTGATCGCTGGCAGCGATAAAGAGAACGGGGGACCGAAAGTCCCCCCAAAGTTCTCCATGACTTACCTCGGACTTCCGGAGTCTGCGCAGTTCAATAAAAATAAAAGGTGCGCTGGTCACGCATGCGCACAAGCCCGACCGGTGCACAATTCATTTCTATGGAGCAGCAGACAGACCCCGGAAGTCCGAGGTCTGTCATGGAGAACTTCGGGGGACTTTCAGTCCCCCGTTCTCCTTATCGCTGGGCATCCCAGCGATCACACATGCATCCCCTATCCTGTGGATAGGGGATGCATGTCTTTTGTAGGAACAACCCCTTCAGTGGCGTCGCGTTGTAGCAGCCGCTATGGCTGCTATAGCGGTAGTTACGCCACTGCTGGAGGATTAAAACTATCAATATCCTGCAGGTACCATCATTTATGCTTCCACCAGCTTTTTAACGGGGGAACCAGTCACAGCACAATGCAAAGGTCACTGTACTGAGATTAGTGAGTCAGTCGCAACAGGCAAGTCTTAGGTGAATGGTGAGACATTCATAGAATATACACCGTGCTCCAAATTATTATGCACATTGGATTTAAGTCTCATAAACATTTAATTATTAGTTTTTCAATTGAACTCATGGATGGTATTGTGTCTTAGGGCTCTTTGCATCATTGTAATCAATCTCAGACACCTGTGATAATTAGCCAGGTGTGCCCAATCAAAGGAAAACTACTTAAGAAGGACGTTCCACATTATTAAGCAGGCCACAGGTTTCAAGCAATATGGGAAAGAAAAAGGATCTCTCTGCTGCCAAAAAGCGTGAAATAGTGCAATACCTTGGACAAGGTATGAAAACATTGGATATTTCAAGAAAACTTAAGCGTGATCATCATACTGTGAAAAGATTTGTGGCTGATTCAGAGCACAGACGGGTTCTTTCAGATAAAGGCATAATGAGGAAGGTTTCTGCCAGACAAATTAATAGGATTAGGAGAGCAGCTGCTAAAATGCCATTGCAAAGCAGCAAACAGGTATTTGAAGCCGCTGGTGCCTCTGGAGTCCTCAAGGTGTAGGATCCTCCAAAGGTTTGCAAGTGTGCATAAAGCTATTATTCGGCCACCCCTAAACAATGCTCACAAGCAGAAACGGTTGCAGTTGGCTCAGAAATACATGAAGACTAATTTTCAAAGCGTGTTGTTTACTGATGAGTGCCGTGCAACTCTGGATGGTCCAGATGAATGGAGTAGTGGATGGTTGGTGAATGGCCACCATGTCCCAACAAGGCTACGACGTCAGCAAGGAGGTGGCGGAGTCATGTTTTGGGCTGGAATCATGGGGAAAGAGCTGGTAGGCCCCTTTAGGGTCCCTGATGGTGTGAAAATGACCTCTGCAAAGTACGTAGAGTTTATGACTGACCACTTTCTTCCGTGGTACAAAAAGAAGAACCGTGCCTTCCGTAGCAAAATTATCTTCATGCATGACAATGCACCATCTCATGCTGCAAAGAATACCTCTGTGTCATTGGCTGCTATGGGCATAAAAGGAGAGAAACTCATGATGTGGCCCCCATGTTCCCCTGACCTCAACCCTAGTGGGAACCTTTGGAGCATCCTCAAGCAAAATATCTATGAGGGTGGGAGGCAGTTCACATCAAAACAGAAGCTCTGGGAGGCTATTCTGACATCCTGCAAAGATATTCAAGCATAAACTGTCCAAATACTCACAAATTCAATGGATGCAAGAATTGTGAAGGTGATATCAAAGAAGGGGTCCTATGTTGACATGTAACTTGGCCTGTTAAGTTTTTTTTGATTGAAAGAGCTTTTGAATTCTGTAAATATGACCTCCTGATGCTGCAAATTCAAGAAATTACCATTTTAGTTCTCTTTACAACCTTTAAAATGTTTTGATCTCTGTTGTGCATAATAATTTTAAACAGTGCATTTTGAGTTTTTTACTTCTAAAAAAAATCTGTTATCATTAGGAGATTTGTTCAATAAAATTAACATTATACTCCAACGGTTGATGGCTTGAAGATTATACTATTTAGGAAAATCAGCGAAAAATAACATTTGCATAATAATTTGGAACGCGGTGTATAAGCTACTGTATGCTGTGAGGGTCATGTAACCGCACTGTCTGGTGCCATTGACTTAGTACAGTGGAAACATGAACAGCAGGCAGCTTAAAAAGCCCTTTTATACTGAACAATTATCGGGCTAATGAGCATTCAAAGAACGCTCGTTCCCGATAATTGCCCTGTGTAAACAGGGCACCGATCAGCCTATGAGCAAGCAAGCGCTGGTTCATCGGCTGATTGCTTCGTTTTTAATGCCTAAACTATTATCGTTGTCAGCAGCAGATCTCCCTGTGTAAACAGAGAGACATGCTGCTGACATGACAAAAATGTATGTGGACGAGCGATCAGAGTATTACGTAATTTTACGAGCCGTCTTTTGACAACGACGCGTAAAATGACAGGTCGTCGGCACAGTACATCGTAAAGCCCATTGAAAGCAATGGGCAGATGTTTGCCGACGTATTGGAGCCGTTTTTCAGACGTAATTCGAGGCGTAAAACGCCTCCATTACGTCTGAAAATAGGGTGTGAACCCAGCCTAACAATTGCTCGTCCCCATACTAGCATCTTGTGAAAGACACCAATGAGCGCCGATCAACGAGTTGTCTTGTTGATTGGCACTCATTTACACAGCCCAAGTTTGGCCATGTAATACCTGTTTTAGGCTGGGTTCACACGACCTATTTTCAGGCGTAAACGAGGCGTATAATGCCTCGATTTACGCCTGAAAATACGGCTACAATACGTCGGCAAACATCTGCCCATTCATTTGAATGGGTTTGCCGATGTACTGTGCAGACAACCTGTCATTTATGCATCGTCGTTTGACAGCTGTCAAACGACGACGCGTAAAAATACAGCCTCGTCAAAAGAAGTGCAGGACACTTCTTTCAGACGTAATTTGAGCCGTTCTTCATTGAACTCAATGAAGCACAGCTCAAAATTTACGGCTGTCTGAGAAGCCTCGCAAAATGCGAGGAGGAGCTTTTACGTCTGAAACGAGGCAGCTGTTTTCTCATGAAAACAGTCTTTCTTTTCAGACGTAAAAGCCTTCTACCGTGTGCACATACCCTTAGTCTCCCTCTCTGCTTAACTGATCAGCCCCATCAATGTCCAGAAAGACCCCACAATAGTAACCCTCATTCTCAGCCTAATCTCACCGAAGAACAAAAAAGTAAGTCAGCTTTAGGGACAGATTGTTTAAGCAGAGCAGTGTGATCACTACTAATTCTACCTGTCAGCCTCTGGTATATATTTTATATACAGAGACAGTGCAATTTCTACTACTACTAGAATTTGTGATACTTCACTAAGCTCACTGTGTGTAGAATCGAAAGAACCCAAGTTCTTGGTGTTGTACATCTTAAGGTTCTGCTTGGGTCAAACTTTTAGCCTCAAACATTAATCTTCATGCATTTTTTACAAAATATAACTCCTGACGAAGCCGAAGGCAAAACGTGCGTCGAGGAATCTCCTGGGGTGTTCCTATCCTGTCCAGCCTTATCTCGTATCTTTTTGCATCCATCATGACTAAGTGTATGTTTTGACTTTTCAGTTATTCCATTCCTCCCAACTTTTGAATTCAGAAAAGAGGGACATTTTAAGCCACGCCCCCTAACCACGCACAATATCCCGCATAAGCCCATCAAATCACGGCCAGATCCTTCTGCAAATAACGCGCGCACATTCTCACTGCGGATCTCTAGACTGTCTGGATATCACAGATATTATATTTCAGGTTATATCGTCTTTGTGTTACTTTTCCTAACTTGGGTATAACATTTGCTCATCACGGCAGCAGCAGCTGCAGGACAAACCAACAGGCTGAGAACAATGAAAGTCAAGAGGGAGACCCTGTGGTGGATGACTTTTCAGTTGACAGGTAGCAGAGTTACATGATGGGGAATTGTTTTTCCTGTTGTATAACTCTGCTACCTGTCAATGGAAAAATCATCTGCCAGAGGGAAAAATGTTTGCCCATGGCGGAGTACCACAAAGAAACACTGGGGAATCAAACATGGTGGGGAAACATTTTTCCCTGTGGTGGATGACTTTTCAGCTGACAGGTAGCAGAGTTACATGAAGTGGAATTATTTTTCATTGACGTCTAGTATATATCGCAGCGAAGGGAAGAAGACAGAAGTCGCTAGAGGTGAGGAGAAGTATTTTTATTCTTCATATTACGAACCTTATTATTTTGTTTTGCAGGTTCCGCTGGACCGTTTGGACTACCTAGTAGATTCGTTGGACTACTGCGATGATCTACGTTTTAAAAAAAATAAAATAGTCAAAGACGGTTGTGTGGGGGTGTTCTTATTTCAATTTTCTTATGTGTCTGTGTTTTTTTTAATCCTTTATTAGCGCCTTGGTAATGGCAGTTGTCTGATTGACTGCATCCATTACTAAGGTGGGGCTTAGTGTGAGCCAGTAAAAAGGCTGCAACTGACCCCCATTATTACCCTGGTGCCCACCACCACCAGAGGTGTCGGGAAGAACCGGGTACGATCCAGTACCCGACCATCTGTACTGATGGCCGGACACTGGGGCGGCCGCAGGCTGATATTATTAGGCTGGGAAAACTGTGGCCCTTCCCACCCTGGTAATGCTAGCCTGCTGCTGCTTTGTTGAATCTGGCTGGTTAGGAAAATGGGGGGGAAAGCAATGTCGTTTTCTTTTTTTTTCTTTTTTAAATCGACGTGGGGTCCCCCCCATTTTCCATAACCAGCCAGATACAACACAGCAGCAGCCTAGCATTACAAGGGTGGGAAAGGCCAAGGTTTTTGGCCCTTTCCAGCCTTATAATACCAGCCTGCTGCTGCCCAGTGCCCGACCATCACTACAGTTGGTCTGGTACTGGATCGCACCAAGCTTTTCCCAGCACCCCTGGTGGCGGTGGGTACAGGGGTAATAATGGGGGGTTAGTTGCAGCCATTTTACTAGCAAACATTAAGCCCCACCTTAGTAATGGACGTTGTCAATCAGACTGCTGCCATTACTAAGGCACTATTAAAGTATTAAAGAAAACACAGACACATAAGAAAATATTTTTTTATTGAAATAAGAACTTCCCCACATAAAAAAATATGTAGATCATCGAAGTAGTACAACGAATCAACGACCTAGTTAAAACGGTCCAGCGGAACCTGCAAAACAAAAAAAATAAAGTTAGTAATTTGAAAAATAAAAAATATTATACTCACCTCCAGCAGTCTTCTGTCTTCTTCCCTGCGATGCAATAGAAACTAGACATCAATGAACTTCTGAAATGTCATATATTACAAATTAAAAGGGTTTTCCCCACAAACACATGTATCCCCTATCCACAGGATAGGGGATACATGTGTGATCGCTGGGGGTCCGACCACTGAGGCCCCCAGAGATGAGAACTGGGGACTGAAAGTCCCCCGAAGTGGCCAGCGGTCCATTCATTTCTAGGGACTTAGGGGACCACTATCTCTGGCAGCTCCATAGAAATTAACAAAGCAATGGTCGAGCAAGTGCACTAGTGCTCCATTCTCATGGAGCACTTCGATGGAATTTCGGTCCCCCGATCTCATCACTGGGAGTCCCAATGGTCAGACCCTCAGCGAACACACATGTATCCCCTATTCTGTGGATAGGGGATACATGTGGTTGTGGGAAAACCCCTTTAAAGGGGTTTTGCAATCCCTAAAAATTGATGGCCTATTCACAGGATAGGCCATCAATAGCTAATGGCTCGGGGTCCGACTCCTGCGACCCCCGCCGATCAGCTGTTTTGAAGGGGGTGCAGTACTTGTACGAGCACTGCTTCCCCTTAGTTTTTTCTTGCTCACTGTGAATCTCCGACACAGATGCAGCGGCGATTCACAGGTATTTCAGCCTGTTCTCCCAATTCACTTCAATGTTAGAAGGCTGCAATACTGTGAATCGCCACTACATCTGTGTCGAAGATTCACAGTGAACAAGAAAAAACGAAGGGGAAGCAGCGTACGAGCGCTGCACCCCCTTCAAAAATGCTGATCGGCAGGGGGTCCCGGAAGTCGGACCCCGACCCATCATCTTTTGATGGCCTATCCTGAGGATAGGTCATGAATTTTTAGGGACTGGATAACCCTTTTAACTCCATATGGAGCATCCATTTAGGCATTTTTATACTTAAAGTGTTTGGTAAACGTTTAACAAACTTCTGACGTGTCATAGTGACATGTCAGAAGTTTGCATTGGTGGGGGTCCGAGCACTGAGACCCCCACCAATCGCTAAAACGAAGACGCTGAAGAGCTCGTGTGAGCACTCAGCTGCTTCGTTTCTGTTCTATTTACTGCCTATTTACTGCTTTTTGTCTATAGGGACAGTGATCAGTTCCCTAAGGCTTGCACCCCCTTTCATTTAAGCCTGTGCTACAGGATTCTATTTTTGTAGATAGATTAGATAGATAGATAGATAGATAGATAGATAGATAGATAGATAGATAGATAGATAGATAGATAGATAGATAGATAGATAGATAGATAGATAGATGATAGATAGATATGAGATAGATAGATAGATAGATAGATAGATAGATAGATAGATAGATAGATAGATAGATAGATAGATAGATAGATAGATAGATAGATAGATAGATAGATATGAGATAGATAAATAGATAGATAGATAGATAGATAGATAGATAGATAGATAGATAGATAGATAGATAGATAGATAGATAGATAGATAGAGATGGATGGATGGATAGATAGATAGATAGATAGATAGATAGATAGATAGATAGATAGATAGATAGATAGATAGATAGATAGAGATAGATGGATGGATAGATAGATAGATAGATAGATAGATAGATAGATAGATAGATAGATAGATAGATAGATAGATAGATAGATAGATAGATAGATAGATAGATAAATAGATAGATGTGATAGACAGACAGACATATAGATTAGATAGAAGTTTAATGGAGAAGTGTGGGTATTTTTTACTACCACTATTCTCCCTCTCCTGCCAGAAGTTACAGCAGTCCAGAGAGGGGGGAGGGGGGAGCTTAAAAAAGAATGTGCCTGGAGACACACTATTTTCTAAAACCATAAAATAATGTAATTTATCTTATGATTTTATAAATGCTAGTGTTCCCAGGCACTAAATAGTTTAATCTGTGTACTCACCAGTCACCCCTGTCCTGTGGCTTCGTTCTTCTCCTCTCCAGCGTTCCGCTTCAGTGTGTCTGCTGCACTCGGCTCCCTGCTCCAAGCAGACTGCTGTGCAGGCAGCGTCATTGCAGGGGGGGGGGGCGTGGCTGGCAACAGGGAGAGTCGGGGGCAGGGCGGGACATTGCTCAGACTGCCGGGACGGCGGGACAGCAGTCAAAAACCGGGACTGTCCCGCCGGATTCGGGACGGTTGTGAGGTCTGGTTATTCACATGTCTTGTATATGATTTATGTCTGAGTCTTTGAATTTCAGACTGTATTATCTTCGATTAGACATCTCTATCTAGGGCATATCTATCCTACATACAGTGGGGGTTATCTCCCCACATGCTGTACCTAGTTATATACCTTACCTTTTGCGTTTCAGACTGTATCATCATTGATTAGGTATTTTTATCTAGGGTATCTCTATCTTACATACAGTGGGGCTATTTCCCCATCTACTATACCTAGTTATAGGTTCTCTGTCATTTGTTGGTATTCAATAGTGCTATTTTCCATGGTATAAATGGTATTATCCATTGCCCTTGTACATTGTGGTTCAGGCACATATTTATTTTGTACTGGATATTGTATTGGCACCTACTTTTTGTGTCTTATGTCTTGCTCTCCCATCTTTTAACTGTATTGATGATTTTATGTACTTTGACTATTTTTTCTATTAAAGTTATATTTGTACTATTACTCAGGCGTGCTATCCTTCTGTTTTTGGGTTACTATTGTAGGTTTTCATATATGCAGATGAAGGACTCTTCATGTTTGGCCTTGAGGATCTTGTTTAGGTTGTGTGGGTCAAACTTTTAGCCTCAAACATTGATCTTCATGCATTTTTTACAAAATATAACTTTGATGCAAATGTAATGAAGACGCCCATGAGTGTAAAGGGCAAAGTGACATATTTAAAATGTACTGTGTGTCTTTCAGAAAATATAACGGTATAACATAATTTTTTTATTTTATAATTCAGGTTTTATTTGTGTATTTCAAAAGTGTCAGCGAAAAGATTAAACAAGCCAAGTCTATTTGTGGGCATCTGTGTTGCTTTGAACAAGCCCATTCTATTACTGGTTTTCATGTGTATGGCTGTGCACAAGTCAAGTTCATCACTGGGTGCCTGTGTGGTTTTAACCCCTTCCCGACATTTGCCGTATGGATACGTCATGGAAAGCTAGTGCTTCTTGCATTTTGCCGTATCGATACGACAAATGCATGGCACAGGCTCAGAAGCTGAGTCGGTGCCATCATCGCCGGATGTCAGCGGTGTATTACAGCTGACATCCGGCTGTAATGGCGGGGACCGAAATTAGCGTTGATCCCCGCCATTAACCCCTTAAATGCAGCGGTCAAACGCGATTGCTGCATTTAAGTTGTTTGCAGCTCATCGGAACCCCAGCAATTGCCGGGAGTTCCGGTGGCTGCAATAGCAACCGGAGGCCTAACACTGGCCTCCCGATATGCCAAGCATGGAAGTTTTCCAGGCCTCTCTCGGAGGCGGAGCCTGAAAGGCTTCCGTAGCCGACGGCAAGATAGCGATGGCTCTGGAGCTGAGCCGGCGTCATTAGCGGTAGATATCAGCTGTATGTTACAGCTGGCATCCACCTGTAACGGCAGGAACCAGAGCTAGCTCCGATTCCTGCAAATTAACCCCTTAGATGCAGCGATTAGAAGCAATCGCTGCTTTTTATAGGTTGCTAGCAGATCGCCAGCCCTGCCATGCAATCAGGGCTGCCGATGCTGCTATGGCAACAGGAAGCCTAACAATGGCCTCCTGCTCTGCCATTACGGAAGCCGATCAGGCCTCGCCGGGAGGTGAAGCCTAATAGGCTTGCTGTCAGTGAATGACTGACAGATCTAATATATTGCACTACATAGGTAGTGCAATGTATTAGAAAAAAAATATCAGACAGTTGGACCTTCAAGTCCCCTAGTGGGATTTGAAAAAAATTGTAAAAAAAAAGTATAAAAAGGTGTCAAAAAAAAAAAAAGTTTTAAAACATATACCGTAATAAAAGTTTCAAGTAATAAAATAAAACACAATCGCCCTTTTCCCTTTTCAAGTCCATTATTATTGAAAAAATTAATAAACCATACATAATTGGTATCGCCGCGTCCGTAACGGCCTAAACTATAAAAAATATTATGTTATTTATTCCACGCGGTGAACGGCGTAAAACTATACCAGAATTTCAGTTTTTTGGTCACAGACAAAATACATTCTTTTTACAAAAGTAATTTTTTTGTGCAAAAAGTTGTAAAACATAAAAACGTACTATAAATTAGTTCTGACCTGCAGAATAAAGTTAACATGTAGTTTATAACGCATGTTGAATGCTGTATAAATAAAAACTAAAAAAAACAATGCCAGAATTGCAGTTTTTTGGTCACCTTGCCTCACAAAAAATAGGATAAAAAGTGATCAAAAAGTCGCATTTACCCCAAAATGGTACCAATAAAAACTATTGCTCGTCCCGCAAAAAAACAGCCCTCATACGACTACGTCTATGAAAATATTAAATTAGTTAAGGCTCCAATAAGCCAGAAAAGAAAAAATATGCAGTTGTGCAGGCCCGAATATTTCTTCTGTTTTAAGAGGCGAATTATAAAGGCCCTAAAATTAGGGAACCAGGAAGGGGGGGCACAAACATATCTGCTGGAAGCGAGGGCCCCTGCATTATACCAGGACAACAGTTCCCAGCAAAATTCCCCAAACTGCAAAGGTGCGGAGTGTGGAACAAAAGGGGGATATGGAAGGACATTTATCAGTGCGACACTGAAAGGATTGCTTCACAGCGTAACACACATCTATGGATTATTTTACAGTTTTTTTTAACCCAATTATTATACCACCTGACTATGCCCCTGATGTACTCTGCCCAGCTTACATATGCCCCCACATTATAAACAGAAACACCAGCAATATTCAAACAAAATTACTACCAAGCAAATCCACGCTCCAAAAGCCAAATGTTGCTCCCTCCACTCTGAACCCTACAGCGTGCCCAAACAGCAGTTTACTTCCACATATGTGGCATCGCCATACCCGGGAAAACCCTTTAAACAATTTTTGGCATGTGTGTCTCCAGTGGCATTCGCTGGGCACGACATATTTGACACTGAAATAGCATATCTATGGAAAAATTTAAATTTTTACTTTGCACCATCCGCAGCGCAATCATTTTTGGAAAATACCTGTAGGGTGAAAATGCTCACTACACTCCTTAGTAAATGCCTTAAGAGATGCACTTTCCAAAATGGGGTCACTTCTCTGGGGTTTCTTTTATTATTTCACATCAGAGCTCTGCAATTGTGAACCAGTACTTTGTAAATCACCAAATTAGGCCTCAATTTTACATGGTACTCTTTCACTCCTGAGCCCTGTTAAATATACAGGCAAAAGATTAAGACCACATGTAGGGTGTTTCTAAAACCAGGAAACACAGCATAATAATAAGAGAGCTGTCTTGTTGTGGTGGCACAAGCTGGATACCACATATTGGCATATCTATGGAAAAAATCAAATTTTCACTCTGCAAAATCTAATTTTTACAAAAGACCTGTGGGGTTAACATGCTCACTACACCCCTAGGTGAATACCTAGAGGGGTGTAGTTTCCAAAATGGGGTCAGTTCTGGTGGGGTTTCCATTGTTTAGGTCCCACAGGGGCTTTTCAAATGCGACATAGCGCCCAGAAACCAATCTATACTCCGAAAGCCAAATGGCACTCCTTCCCTTCTGAGCCCAGCTGTGTGCCCAAACAGCAGTTTATGACCACATATGGTATATTGCCATAGTCGGGAGAAATTGCTTTACAAATGTTGGGGTTCTTTTTTTTCCTTGATTTGTTGAGAAAATGAAAAATTTTGAGCTAAAGCTTTGTCTTATTGAAAAAAAGGGATTGTTTTTATTTTCACTGCCCAATTCTAATAAATGCTAACTATACCCCTAGATAATTTCCTCAATGGGTATAGTTTGCAAAATGGGGTAACTTGTGGGGGGTTTCCACTGTTTTGTCCCTTCAGGAGCTTTGCAAATGCGACATGGCCTCTGCAAACCATTCCTGCTAAATTTGAGCTCCAAAAGCCAAATGTCTCTCTTTCCCTTCTAAGCCCAGCCATTTATGACCACATGTGGGGTATTGTTTTACTCGGGAGAAATTGCTATACAAATTTTGTGGTTGTTTTTCTTCTTTAGTCCTTGTGGAAATGAGAAAAAATTAGCTAAACCTACATTTTCTTTGAAAAAATGTAGATTTTAATTTTTACAGCCTACTTACAATAATTTCTGCAATAAACCAAAATGCTCACTATACCACTAGATAATTTCCTTGAGGCGTGTATTTTCCCAAATGGTGTGATTTTTGGGTGATTTTCACTGTTTTGGCACCACAAGAGCCCTTCAAACCTGACATGGTGCCTAAAATATAGTCTAATAAAAGGAAGGCCCCAAAATCCTCTAGGTGCTCCTTTGCTTCTGAGGCCGGTGCTTCAATCCATTAGCACACTAGGGCCACATGTGGGTATTTCCTAAATCTGCAGAACCTGGGCAATAAATATTGAGTTGCGTTTCTCTGGTAAAACCTTCTGTGTTGCAGAAAAAAATTGATTAAAAATGAATTTCTGCAAAAAGAAATTTGTCAATTTCACCTCTACTTTGCTTTAATTCCTGTGAAACATCTAAAGGGTAAAGAAACTTTCTAAATGCTGTTTTGAATATTTTGTGGGGTGAAGCCTTTAAAATGGGCTGACTTATTGGGGGTTTCTAATATATAAGGCCCTCAAAGCCCCTTCACAACTGAACTGGTCCCTGAAAAAATAGCCTTTTTGAAAATTTCTTGAAAATGTGAAAAATTGCTGCTAAAGTTCTAAGCCTTGTAACATCCTAGAAAAATTAAAAGAATGTTGAAAAAAATGATGCCAATCTAAAGTATACATATGGGGGATGTTAATTAGCAACAATTTTGTGTGGTATAACTGCCTGTCTTACAAACACATCCATTTAAAAATATAGAAAAATTGTAATTTTCGCAATTTTTCGGTAAAATTTGTTGTTTTTTACAATTAAATACTGTATATATCGAGCAAATTTTGGCAGTAACATAATGTCCAATGTGTCACTAGAAAACAATCTCAGAATCGCTAGGATAGGTAAAAGCATTCCGAAGTTATTACCACAAAGTGAAACATGTCAGGTTTGAAAAATTAGGCTCTGTCAGGAAGGTCAAAAGTGGCCACAGAGGGAAGGGGTTAAACAAGTTTATTATTGGGTGCTTGTGCAGCTTTAAGCAAGCAAAGTTTGTTACTGGGTGTCTGTGTGGCTTTTAACCCTTTCCCGACATATGACATACAGTTACGTCATAGCCGGGTAGGGGAAGTATGGAGCGGGCTCACGGAGTGAACCCGCTCCATACGATGCGGGTGTCCGCTGTATGTTACAGCTGACACTTCAGAGTAACGAGCGACATCGCGCTCGAGTGTGATCCCGCTCGTTTAACTCGTTAAATGCTGTGGTCATTAGCGACCTCTATATTTAAATCGTTAGAAAGAGGGGGCGGCCCCCTCTAACAGCTCATAGCGCCCCCTGCAAAGCAATCGCGTGGGGGACGATGGTTGCTATGGCTGCCTGGGGGACTAATGAAGGACCCCCAGGTCTGCCATCTTTGTACACCTATTAAGCCCTGCCTCCGGCAGGGTTTAATAAATACCTGTCAGAATCACGATATACTGCAATACATTAGTATTGCAGTATATCGTGCAAGCGATCTAATGATCGCTGGTTGAAGTCCCCTAGGGGGACTAATAAAAAAAGTAAAAATGAATTCAATAAAGTTTCTTTTTTGTGTAAAAAAAAAAATATATATATTAAAAGTAAAAAAAAAAACCCTTTTCCAAATTTTCCCCCTAGAGCGTAGTAAAAAAAAATAAAAAAATAAACATAATTGGTATCGCCGCGCCCGTAAAAGTCTGAACTATTACAATATATCTTTATTTAACCTGCACGGTGAACGCCGTAAAAAAAAAATTGTAAACGCCAGAATGTCTATTTTTTGGTCATCTAATCTCCCACAAAAAATGAAATAAAAAGTGATCAAACCGTCGCATTTACACCAAAATGGTATTATTAAAAACTACAGCTTATCTCGCAAAAAATAAGCCCTCATACCACTTAATCGACAGAAAAATAAAAAAGTTATGGCTCTCAAAATTTGGCGACACAAAATAAATTTTCTTTTTTACACTTTACACTTTTAGGTTTTTACTTGTATAAGTAGTATAATATAAAAAAAAACTATATATATTTGGTATCGCCGTAATCGTATTGACACACAGAATAAAGTTAACATGTTGTTTTAATTTCACTGTGAATTCCGTACCCCACAAATAATTTTTTGCCCGTTTCATACTACATTATATGGCAAAATAAATGGTGCTACGAAAAACTACAACTCGTCCTGCAAAAATCAAGCCCTCATAGGACTATATCGACGGAAAAATAAAGACGTTATGGCTTTTGGAAGGTGGGGGGGAATAAACAGAAAATTAAAATCTGAAAGTTGTTTACGACGGGAAGGGGTTAATAAGCCAGATTTATTCATGAATGTCTTTCTGTGCGACTTTTAACAATCCAAGTCTAGTTTCCGTTTCTTTTAAACAATAGCCTATACTATTTATTGTTTCCGCTAAAATAACTGAAACCTTACGGGACGGAAACAAACGGAAACTATTTGCAGCGGAAGCATTACCATTGAAATCAATGGTAATGCAACTGGGAAGCTATGGTTTGCATTTGGCTCTCCGCTCATCTGTTCCTCTGACGGAATGGATGAATAGGAAACCCCAAGTGGAACCCGATGATAATCGAAATGAGGCATAAAAATGCTGCAAAAACACTGTGTTCAGGAATTCTCGGGTTTACCTTCTTCTGATTATATACGACAGAGGAGACAGCTTGTGGTCAGCATCTACTAGTAAGCCACAGGATCGTGAACACTCAGGAGTGAAACAGAACTGACAAGGCAAAATAAGTAATTAAGTTGTATTGCAATATGGCAGATATTTATGTAATAGTCATTGCCCCCAACTTGTCTTTAAGTCACACTATAAGTTTGGGGATTTTATATAAATGATGAAAAATATATTTTCAGTCAAACTTACCTGTTTCGTATTGCCATACTTTTTAGCTGTGTGTTTGCGACTTGCGATGAGCAAGGGCTCAACGCAAGTCGCAAGCAAGTATGCTAAAAAGTCAAAACTAGCATGTCAGTCTCTAAAGTACAGTAGAAAAGTTGTCTGGTGCCAAGGAGGTCTTTGAGCCAGGTCCAAATCTAGATATTGGGCACTTGATTATTCTTCACCTCTTGAATGTGGGCAAGAACAATGGCAAACTGTGCATCTACGGTAGAGACGCCATTGAGGGTAGTCATTAGAATTAACAAATAAACATATAGAAGTTCTATATGTCATCACTACCACTTCATATTAAATGTCTCCTTACATTTGTAGAAAAATACTATAATGTCTACGATTAACTGTGAGCTTAGTCATAAATACAATATTTCCTAAAACTATAGTGAGTTTGAAAGTAACAGGGGCATAACTCTTAGGGTATGTGCACACGAGAAGTGCCTTTTACGTCTGAAAAGACAGACTGTTTTCAGGAAAAAACAGCTGCCTCGTTTCAGCCGTAAATGCTCCTCCTCGCATTTTGCGAGGCTTCTCTGACAGCCGTAAATTTTGAGCTGCTCTTCATTGAGTTCAATGAAGAACGGCTCAAATTACGTCTGAAAGAAGTGTCCTGCACTTCTTTTGACGAGGCTGTATTTTTACGCGTCGTCGTTTGACAGCTGTCAAACGACGACGCGTAAATGACAGGTTGTCTGCACAGTACGTCGGCAAACCCATTCAAATGAATGGGCAGATGTTTGCCGACGTATTGTAGCCTTATTTTCAGACGTAAAACGAGGCATAATACGCCTCGTTTACGTCTGAAAATAGGTCGTGTGAACCCAGCCTAAGGCTGGGTTCACACGTGGCGGAATTTCACTTAAATTCCGCTGTGGACTCTCCGCAGCGTTAATCCGCAGCGGAGCCGTTTGTCCATTGACTTACACTTTAATTTAGCAGTGTTCGTTTAGACGAGGCGTAAAATTCCGCTGCGGAGCATAGGCTGCGGAGCGGAATTTGGTGTCCGCAGCATGCTCTGTCTGTTGCGGAGCAGTGGCGGACTCATGGCGGAATTTCTCCATTGACTTCAATGGAGATTCTAATTTCCGCAATGAAGTCCGCAGCTGTCATGCACATGTTATTGGTATTTCTAGGTCTACAGCCAGACTGAGGAAGTCAATGGGGCTCCCGTAATGACGGGAGCGTTGCTAGGAGACGTCAGTAAATAGTCACTGTCCAGGGTGCTGAAAGAGTTAAGCGATCGGCAGTAACTGTTTCTGCACCCGGGACAGTGACTACCGATCCCAATATACATCTATCTGTAAAAAAAAATGAAGTTCATACTTACCGAGAACTCCCTGCTTCTGTCTCCAGTCCGGCCTCCCAGGATGACGTTTCAGTCTAAGTGACGGCTGCAGCCAATCACAGGCTAATAACAGGCTGCAGCGGTCACATGGACTGCCGCGTCATCCAGGGAGATCGGGCTGGATGCCGAAGGAGGGACGCGTCACCAAGACAACGGGCGGTAAGTATGAATTTCTTTGACTTTCACAAGGGAAAGTGCTGTCCCTTCTCTCTATCCTGCACTGATAGGGAGAAGGGAAGTACTTTTACCGCAGTCCGCAGCAGCTAGTCCGCATCAATTTACTGCACATTTTGTGCAGATCCGCAGCAGAATCTGCAACGCAGATTCTGTGCGGCATTGATGCGGACAGTTGCGGAGGAAATCCGCCACGTGTGGTCATGCCCTTAGGGTTGAGGTTGCGGTCACACCTGATCACTGGAGCCAGAAGAGGCCCGAAGGACCTTCTGCCCTAAGTTTCAACTTACCCCTCTGGATCGTAAAAGACATTCTGGGGTATTCTATGGAATGACCTCTGATCATTTGCTGCTATAAACTTTAAAAAAAAATTTATGATATTCTCACTCTCCATTATTATGGCATTAGTTTAAAGAGAAAGTCTTTCACTAAACTAGCACTACACAATAATCAGTTACAATGGTCATTTTACAAGACGCTATAAGACACAAAAACACACTGGCAAGCATTAATTTAATTTAATATATAATATTTATAATTTAGATACAGGCATAAATATAAAATTGGAATAACTATTTTTATCAAATGCATCAAGCAATGAGAGTTCAAAAAGTAAACTCACTGAGCATAACGGTTTGACGTAATGGGTTTGTTAAAAGATATAGCATGCACGGTCTATTTTCTGTAAATATGTATGATTGCAAGGGAAATATCCATTTATCTTTTTCAGGGAGCAGGACTGTTACCAAGAACTGCACAGCAAAAATGTTATCAGCATTTAGAAAATAGAAGCACACAGAGGAATTTAGGTTTCTACATTGCATGGCCCTCAACAACTGGACGCATTTCAGAAGATAAAGTAAATAAGAAACTAGAAATATGTTTTTTGTTTTTTTAATGCCACTGATTAATCTATTAATGCTTAGTATAAATGTGTGGGATATAATTTTTGCCACCTGTTATTCAGTTTATACTCCTCATAATGTATTATCTATTATTTAAAATCGTGTTCTCAGATTGGAAAAATGCATGTTCAAAATAAATAAAAAACGCCACCAAAAACGCTTGTAAAAGATTCAATGAATCTATGTGCTGATCTAATCTAAACAAACTGATGCAGTTCAGCAAACTGATGAGTTGATCTCGGCATTCACACTACCCAACTAGAAAACAAGATGGGTGACTTTTCCATGGCTCACAATGAACTGGTGGATGCACACGAAATGATGCAAAACAAAATAAAGTGGCTCATTCCGTTCATGTTGTTTATATGTGTTATTATGTTTTACATTGTATTGTCTTTGTGTGTCCTGTTTTTTGCTGTTACTACAGATTTTCTACATTGCAGAATCAAGTGACTGCTATCTCCATGACTCCATGACATTGAGTCAGCTTCATGTTAATTACCTCTCGAGACATCGTTGATCGGCGCTCATCTGCTCCTGTCAAAAGGAGCAATGGATGGGGACGAGCGGTCGTTAATCCGATTGCTCATCCCCATATGTTATTATCATGTCGGAAGTGCGTCTCCCTGTTTACACAGGGAGATCAGCTGCCGACAACGATAATATTTAACTTTTTTTAAACGATACGATCAGCAGATGATCGAGCGTTTGCTCACTCATCTGCTGATCACTGCCCTTTTTACACAGGGCAATTTTCGTCAACGAGCGTTCTATGAACTTCGCCTGGCCGATAACCGCCCAGTGTAAAACCCCCTTAATGCACGTTGACGCAACTGTACGTCATGGTTTGCCCTGCATTAAGGCACCATGAAGTACAGTTACATCATGGTGCTTTTATATCACTATGTCAAAAGACATGGTGACAGAACAGTGACATCGGCTGTCACAGACAGCCGATAGTCACTGTGACTCGTCGGGGGAACAATCGCAGCGCGGCGCCGCCAGCGATTGCTGTGATTGGTCCGTCACTAGTAACTGACCAATCACAGTATTGCAGCATGGTTACCGGGCTAAAAGAGCCAGGTAGCCATGCTAGCCGATCAGCTGTTAAAACAGGAGGCCTAACAATGTCCCCCTGTCTGCCAAGAACGGCAGCCTGTTAGGCCCCGCCCGGAGGCTGTGCTCAAAAGCCTTCTGGCCACAGATGAAAGATGGTGGCGGGCTCAGAAGCTGAGCCTGCGCCATCAGTCGAAGGGTGTCAGCTGTATGCTACAGCTGACATCCTGCTGTGATGGCAGGGAATGGAGCTAGCTCCGCTCCCTGCCATTAACCCCTTAGATGCATCTTAGTGGTTTCCAGGAGATCGGCATCGCTGCGATATGGTCGCACGGATACCGATCATTGCTATGGGAACTGGCGGCCAACAGTGGCTTCTTGGTCTGCCACATACGGAAGCCTACTTGGCCCTGCCTGGAGGCGGAGCCTAATATGCTTGCTGTCAGTGATTAGCTGACAGCTCTAATGCATTGCATTACGTGGGTAGTGCAATGTATTAGAATAAAGATGAGAGGTGCAGGTCTTCAAGTACCCTAGTGGGACAAAAAAAAAGTTATAAAAAAGTTCAGCTAAAGTGTAAAAATTAAAGTTCTAAGTTAAAAAATTAAAAACTGCCTTTTTTCCTATAATAAGGCTTTTATTATAGAAAAAAAATTAAACCTTTAAAAAAGTACACATATTTGGTATCGCCGCATTTGTAACAACCCAAACTATAAAACTACAATGTTATTTTTTCCACACAGTGAACACCGCAGAAAAATAAAATAAAAAACGATGCCAGAATCGCTATTTTTTTGGTCACCATCCCTTCTAAAGTATAGAATTAGTTTCTTCCTTGTAAAAGTAGTAAAAAAACTATATAAATTTGGTATCGCCATAATCACATTGACCGGTTAGAATAAAGTTAACATGCCATCTTTACCGTATAGTGATAGCCGTAAAAACTAAACCCCTCAATTGATTGAGGAATTGATTTTTTTTCCTATTCCACCCCACACATTTTTTTTTTTCAGTTTCCTAATACATTATATGGTACAATAAATAGCGCTGCGAAAAAACTACAAATCGTCCTGCAAAAAACAAGCCCTCATATGGCTTTATCGAATGAAGAATAAAAAAGTTATGGCTTTTGGAAGGTGGGGAGGAAAAATAAAAAATCCCAAAAATAGCTGCGTCCTGAAAGGGTTAAACACAAAGTGTCCGATCTAGAGGACAGGTCTCGTCGCCATAATCTAAAATTAAGGGGCATACCTGAGCAGTGGCGCCACTATGGCTGCTACAGCGCGACGCCACTGAACACTACGGCAGAGCAGGGAGGTATCTCCCCGCTCTGCCATTAAACAAAAGACATATATCCCCTATCTACAGGATAGGGGATACATGTGTGATCGCTGGAATTGATAGGGAGAACGGGGGACCGAAAGTCCCCTGAAGTTCTCCATCACAAACCTCGGACTTCCGGGGTCTGTGCCGGCAGCTCCGTAGAAATGAATGGAGCGCCAGTCGCGCTTGTGCGCATGCGTGACCAGCGCTCCTTTTATTTTTATTGAGCTGCGCAGACTCCGGAAGTCAGAGGTTAGTCATGGAGAACTTCGGGGGACTTTCGGTCCACCCTTATCCCTATCGCTGCCAGCGATCACACATGTATCCCCTATCCTGTGGATAGGGGATACATGTCTTTTGTAGGACACACTGTAGGTCGGATTTTTTTGAGGGGTTGTGGCTGTACGGCGTTACCTACAGGGGGCGCTGTATGGCGTTACCTACAGGGGGCTGTATGGCGTTACCTACAGGGGGGGCTGTATAGGGTTACCTACAGGGGGGGACTGTATGGCGTTACCTACAGGGGGGGCTGTATGGCGTTACCTACAGGGGGGGCTGTATAGCATTACCTACAGGAGGGGGCTGTATAGCGTTACCTACAGGGGGGGCTGTATAGTGTTACCTACAGGGGGGCTGTATCGCGTTACCTACAGGGGGGGCTGTATAGTGTTACCTACAGGGGCGGGCTGTATAGCGTTACCTACAGGGGGTGCTGTATAGCGTTACCTACAGGGGGGGGCTGTATGGCGTTACCTACAGGGGGGCTGTATGGTGTTACCTACAGGGGGCTGTATCGCGTTACCTACAGGGGAGGCTGTATGGCGTTATCTACAGGGGGGACTCTGTATGGCGTTATCTACAGGGGGGACTCTGTATGGTGTTATCTACAGGGGGGACTCTGTATGGCGTTATCTACAGGGGGGTTCTGTATGGCGTTATCTACAGGGGGGATGTATGGCGTTATCTACAGGGGGGACTCTGTATGGCGTTATCTACAGGGGGTCTGTATTGCATTCTCTAGAGGGGGGCTGTATGGCGTTCTCTACAGGGGGGCTGTATGGCGTTCTCTGCAGTGGGGGCTGTATGGCGTTCTCTACAGTGGGGGCTGTATGGTGTTATCTAGAGGGGGATGTATGCCGTTATCTACAGGGGGATGTATGGCGCTATCTACAGAGGGGGCTATATAGCGTTATCTACAGGGAGGCTGTATGGCGTTATCTACAGGGGGCCTGTATGGCGTTATCTACAGGGGGGGCTGTATGGCGTTATCTACAAGGGGGAGGTTGTGCGACACCCAGGGGAGGGAGGGGCCCCAGTCAAAAGTTTGGTATGGGGTCCAGTCTTTCCTAGTTACGCCCCTGTACCTGATGTATGTTCTCCCTCAGAACTAATGAACTATCTGCTTCCCATGCAAAATGCTTCTGATTTTACCATTGATAGTGCCCATCGCATCCCAAAATACAGATCTGTCCCAGAAAATGCCCCCAGAGACATACTCGCCAGGGTACATCTTTACTATGTTAAGGATCATCTGCTTCAGGAGGTGAGAAAAAGGGATAAGCTTCCAGATCCATAGTCTGCCAGCACAATGTATCCTGACCTCTCTGCTGCCACCCTACAAGCTTGCCACTCATTTGACCAGAGCTCAAGGGATGGAGAAATCAATTAAAAAATTTGAATAAAGCATCCTATACGATTAATAACGTACTGTAGAAGATGGTCTAACACCGTAAATGGAATATTACAATCACTAAAGATTTGCCCCCCTTAACTACACTGGCCCCCAACAAGGTGTATCAGGGATGGATACTTCATTGTACTAAATTACATTTTGATGCCTACAATAACAAACCAGGGAAATTCCTGGTGAAGCTAGTAAAACACAGACAAGCTAAGCAAGGTATTGCTTATCTAATTACCAAAAAAGTGTTGTGGAAATCCATCGCTCAAAATATATTAGACTGAAATTTATACGAGTCCCAACAGACTCTCAAGGCCAGACTCCATTAGTCAGTATCCTAATTAGGATATGTCACCGATATATATCGAGAGAGGAGAAGAAAACACACAGACTCGCTTATATGTTCAAAATGCTCCTCTGAAGGATTTATTACCAAACTAAAACTGTTAAACTGAAATTCAGAAGGGGTGTAGGCTTGAGGTTAACCAATCAGAGACAGTGTAACAGTATTTGTTATTCAGTAAAAAGCAGACAATAAGATACATCCCAGATACATCATTATAATTCTTCACACATTATGTTTACAAGTGTCTTATCTCTCTTTTGGACAAAATGTCCTCTTGGAGATGGGGGAGACCTTCCCTCACACATACTTGCCATCCCCCCATCTCACTCCCTATCCAACTTCACATGGGAACCAAGGTCAAAGATAAAACATACGAAATCAACATTACTTGTATTAAAGGAACAATGACTTTCCTATTCACTACAAAAGAACCAAGATGGGAACTCCAGACAAGATGGCTGCTGCACGAAACTAAATCATTTACACATTATCATCACTTCCACATAATACATATCTTAGTAATTCGGCCTCCTGCTTGATAATTCACAATGTAATTTCATACAGAGAATATAAGCAAATAAATCATCCTTCACAAAAGGTTATTTACCCAACGGATATTGTAGTTAAATTCAGACATTACTTTAAGGCTCTGTATAATTTAAAGGATGTTAATTCCTCAGCTAAATATAGCGAACATAACAGGCCTTTTTGGAGAACCAAAATCTTCCTAAGCTGTGCCATTGTTACATGCAAAACATGACTACTTTCTTTTCATCACCTAAGCTGCTATCAGCTATAAAGTCTTGCAAATTGGGGAATTCTCCAGGCCCTGAATGCGTTATAAAAGGCTACTACAAAAAATTTACTTCTATTTCAGCCCATCACTTGGTGTTCAATAAAATGGTAGACGAGAAAAACTTTTTTCACAGAGATGTTGTCAGCCAAATTTGCAATTTTCACACAATTACTTTGATGAACACTGATGTTAAAGTATATGGCAAAATAATGGCAAGCAGGTTACTGAAAATTTTCCTGGGACTTATGCACCATGATCAAGTCGAGTTTACAATGGGCAGGCAACGCCCTCTCTGCTGTTGTCCCTAGATGCAGAGAAGGCATTTAATAGGGTCACCTGGGGCTGCCTTGAAATAGTCCTATCCAAATTTAGCTTTCATGGATTCATAAACTGCCATAAACTCTCTTGTAACAGCATCAGTGCCGTAGGCCTGGAGGACGGCTTATGTTGCACCAATACCGAGTAATAACTGTTCAGTAAGTTTTATATCAGTATGTTTTCACTCTACTTTAATCCCTCTGGTAGTACATATAACTCAGGTTTCCTCCCTGTACCATTTAGTATCAGTAATGCAACATAGCATGCTTGCCCTCTGTCCCCACTCATATTAGCTCTGTCACTGGCCGAAAACTATGCGTACCAATAGAGATATTAAATGTAGGTTGGGTATGCTGAGCAAAAGATGCCGATGACGTTATTTTAATTCTGTCAAAACCTGGTGAGTCCCTGGCAACTGTGCAGACAGTGTTACAAAAATGTGGTGATATTTTATATTTAAAGTTAATGACAAAAAAAAAACACTAATACTACATTTAATTATCCCCAATTTCAAAAAAAAAAAAAGAATTGTCTAACAAATTCCAATCAACGGAACAAGCAAAGTACCAAATATTTAGGAGTAACATTAACATCTCCCAGCTATGCATTCTACAGGGAAAATTGCAAGCCCTTGCTAGACTTTACACCTAAACAACTTTGATTATATGTTTAGATCCCCCCCTCCTGGGCAGGTAGGATAGAATTATATAAAATCATGGCGCTGCCGTCCACATTATAACCAGGGGCGTAACTAGGAAAGACTGGGCCCCATAGCAAACTTTTGACTGGGGACCCCCCTCCGCTGGGTATCACACAACCCCCCCTTGTGGATAGTGCCTCCCTATAGATTCCACCACACAGTGCCCCCCTATAGATAGCACCATACACGGCCCCCTGTAGATAACGTCTTACAGCCCCAATCCCCCTTGTAGATAACGCCATACAGCCCCCCTGTAGATAACGCCATACAGCCCCCCTGTAGATAATACCATACAGCCCCCTGTAGATAACGCCATACAGCCCCCCATAGATAACGCCATACAGAGTCTCCCATGTAGATAACGCTATACAGCCTCCCTGTAGATAACGCCATACAGAGTCCCCCGTTTAGATAACGCCATACAGACCCCCGTGTAGATAATGCCATACAGCGCCCTGTAGATAACGCCATACAGCCCCCTTTAGATAATGCCATACAGCCCCCTGTAGATAACGCCATACAGCCCCCCACCTGTAGATAATGCCATACAGACCCCCCTGTAGATAACGCCATACAGCCCCCCTGTAGATAACGCCATACAGCCCCCCTGTAGATAACGCCATACAAACCCCCTGTAGATAACACCATACAGACCCCCCTGTAGATAACGCCATACAGACCCCCTGTAGATAACGCCATACAGAGTCCCCCCTGTAGATAATGCCATACAGAGTCCCCCCTGTAGATAACGTTATACAGAGTCCCCCTGTAGATAACGCCATACAGTCCCCTGTAGATAACGCCATACAAACCCCCCCATAGATAACGCCATACAGAACCCCCCCTGTAGATAACACCATACAGATCCCCCTGTAGATAACACCATACAGACCCCCCTGTAGATAACGCCATACAGACCCACCCCTGTAGATAACACCATACAGAATCCCCCACCCAGATAACGCCATATAGCCCCCACAAAAAAAAGAACGGCCTATAGTTTGTCCTACAAAAGACATGTATCCCCTATCCACAGGATAGGGGATACATTTGTGATCGCTGGCAGCGATAAGGAGAACGGGGAACCGAAAGTCCCTCCAAGTTCTCCATGACAAACCTCGGACTTCCGGAGTCTGCGCAGTTCAATAAAAATGAAAGGTGCGCTGGTCACGCATGCGCACAAGCGCGACCAGTGCACAATTCATTTCTATGGAGCTGCCGACAGATCCCGGAAGTCCGAGGTCTGTCATGGAGAACTTCGGGGGACTTTCGGTCCCCTGTTCTCCATATCACTGGGCGTCCCGGCGATCACACATGCATCCCCTATCCTCTGGATAGGGGATGCATGTCTTTTGTAGGAACAACCCCTTCAGTGGTGTCACGCTGTAGCAGCCATACCTGCTCACTATAAGCATCAAAGCCACACCTTTGACCAACAATACTCTTAGAGATAGTTACATAGGTTAAAATAAGAGACAGGTTCATAAAGTTCTACATTTCGCAGATAAGCTATACATCATTCATTGTTTGATTAATTATAACCCTCAATGTAATTTGTCAATAAATAAGCATCTAGCCGTTTTTTTTAAAAGCTGATATATTATCTGCCAATACTACCCGTTGGGAGTAGGGCATCCCATCGTTTGACTACTCTAACGGTAAATAACCCCTTCCTGTATTTATGTCTGAATCGCCTTTCTTCCACACGCAATGAATGTCCCTTGGTCATTAATAAAGAGAGATAAAAAGAATTGGGCCTAACACAGATCATTGTGGTACACACGGCTGACCTTGGTCCATTTTGGGTAAGTACCATTTATAACAACTCTTTGTTGTCTGTCTCTTAACCAATTCTTGACCCAAGCGAATACGTTGTCCCTCAGTCCCTGCCCCTATAGCTTCAGTACAAGGTTGCTGTGTGATACAGTATCAAATGCTTTTGCAAGTAACAGATTGATCACATCAGCCGCATGAACAACATCCAGATTTTCACTACCTCCTTATAAAAACGGAACATGTTTTAAAACACTACCTGTTTTACATGAATCCTTGCTGGTGGTTATCAGTTATTAGATTATTTACCACAATATATTTTTGCAGTTCATCTCTTAGAAAACCTTCAAATATTTTACATACCACAGATATAAAACTTACTGAACAGTTGTTACTCGGTATTGGTGCAACATCAGCCGTCCTCCAGGCCTGCGGCACTGATGCTGTTACAAGAGAGTCTAAGCAGATGAGACACAATGGTCTGTCCAATACTGAGCGCAATTTCCTTTAATACCTGTGGATGAATGCTGCCTGGCCTAGGGGCTTTATCAATATTTAATTTGCACAGCCATACTTCCTCCTGTGTTAAGTAGGTAATATTGGGTGGATAAAATTGATTACTGTCTCCTTCAATATCTGGCACTGGCAGAAGTGAACACAGAGGAAAAGTACATGTTTAAAATCTCCGCTCTGCTTTTGTCCTTTAGGGCCAGTTCACACGTTGCGTAAATACTGCAGATTTTCTGCAACGGATTTCGTAATGGAAAATACACAGCAAATATAGTAGCAGCAAAGTGGATGAGTTAAAACCAATGTCATTCACACGCTGTGTAAATACTGAGTGGAAAAAAACTCTCAAAAATTGACCTGCAGTGCAGAATTTTATTCTGCAGCATGTCAATTGTATTTATGCAAATGCTGCTTGTTTGTTGCGGGATTTCCCCATTGAATTCAATGGCGAGGTAAATTCGGCAACAAATAGCAGTTGTTGTGTTTTTTGCCGCGGGTTCGCAGCGATCCTGCCGCAAATAACGCAACTCAGAAAACCAAAAATATATTATACTTACCTCGGAGTCTGTGTTTCATCCTCCTGGGATGACGCTTCATCCCATGTGACCGCCGCTGCAGCCGACCACAGGCTGTAGCGGTGGTTACATGAATGAAACATCATCCCAGCAGGCCAGCCTAGATGACGTCATAGGGCCAGCCTCCTTTGATGATGTTTCATCCCATGTGACTGCGGCTGCAGCCAGTCACAGGCTGCAGCATTCTCCTGGAATGAGACGTCATTCCAGGAGGCCGGCCTAAATGATGTCAGAGGGTCGGTCTCCAGGGATGACGCTTCATCCCATGTGACCGCCGCTGCAGCCAATCACAGGCTGCAGCAGTCTCCTAGGATTAGATGCATCCCACAGTTTGGTGCGTTTTTTTGCCCGGAATTCCCTGCGGCACACAGGGCGGATACACTGCGTGCTTTTACGCAGCGTATCCACCCCGTGTGAACTCAGCCTTAGGGGGGATTCACACGAACGTGTATTGGGTCCGTGCGGGCCGCGTGGTTTTCACACGCCACGCACAGACCAATACAAGTCTATGGGTCAGTACAGACAGTCCGTGCTTTTTGCACAGCGTTTGTCCGCTGCGCAAAAAGCGTGACATGTTCAATATCTCCACGTATTTCGCGTATCACGCACCCATTGAAGTCAATGGGTGCGTGAAAACCACGCAGGTCGCACGGAAGCACTTCCGTGCGAACTGCCTATTTCGCGCACCAGCTGTCAAAAGGATGAATGTAAACATCCAAACGGAGTGTCTTTGAGATGAGCGAACCCGGACAACCGAACCGAACTTCACCGGGTTCGGCCGAACTCGTTTTGGCCGAACCCGGCAAAAAAAATTCCGGTGCACGACGTCAGGAGATAGTCACTGTCCAGGGTGCTGAAAGAGTTAAACTGTTTCAGCACCCTGGACAGTGACTTCCGATCCCAATATACATGAACGTGTAAAAAAAAAAGAAGTTCTGACTTACCGATAACTCCCGGCTTCTTCCTCCAGTCTGACCTCCCGGGATGACAATTCAGTCCAAGTGACAGCTCCAGCCAATCACAGGCCAAGCACAGGCATCATCCAGGGAGGTGGGGCCCGATGTCAAGAGAGGCGCGTCACCAAGGACGCGTCACCAAGGCAACGGCCGGGAGGGAAGTTCTCGGTAAGTACGAACTTTTTCTTTTTTTTTAACAGGTTTCTCGATATTGTGATCGGCATTCACTGTCGAGGGTGCTGAAAGAGTTAACTGCCGATCAGTTAACTCTTTCAGCACCCTGGACAGTGGCTGACGTCGACTAGACTCATCTCTATGATGGCGGCTGCTCGAAAATCACGCAGCCGCGCATCATACACGGAGGACACACGGAGCTGTCAAGTGGTTTTTGCTCGCGCAAAACGCCTCTTTTTTTGCGCGCGCAAAAACGCAACATTCGTCTGAATCAGCCCTTACAGTTATGTTCCTATGGTCATCTTTTAGAGGGCCAATATTATCAGATTTTTCCTTTTTTCCATTTAAATATTTAGGACTTTTTAGGGGATTCATTTTAATGTCGTTAGCTATTTGTTCTTCTGTAGATAACTTTGCTGACTTGATTTAATTTTTAAATTTTCTATTAAGATTTATGTAAGCCTGGAATGCTTTTTCTGAACTCTTAGTCTTAAATGTTTTGAATAGTTTTCTTTTTGTCTTATTATATTCAGTATTCCATATTCAACCATTTTGGTCTCCTTTTATTCCTAGACATTTTGTTACCAAGGGTATGAACTTACTACACGATTCATGTAATATATCTCTTAAAAATTCACTATTTAGCTTCAATGTCCCTATTTACCATTACATGATCCCAGTCTACACGTCTAAGTGCTTCCCTCAGTTTCTTTCCTAATGGTCCAGGTTTTTGTAGCTCTCTTTAATACTGTTTTATTGAATATTATTTTGAAACGTCCAATTTTTATGGTCACTGTTGCCCAAGTCCTCTCAGACCTCCACTTCAGATATTGTATCTGGTCTATTTTATAGACCAGATAAGTCCAGCACATTATCCCCTCTGGTTGGTTTATCAACCAACTGAGCAAATTGTCTTGATTTGAGAATAAAAAGTTACAGCTTTTAGCACATCCTGCGGCCTCTTTATCCCAATTAATGTCAGTATAGTTGAAGTCCCCATAATAAGGATCCCATTATTATTTGCTGCCGTTTCCATTTGTTGCAGAATTTCATCCTCAGCCTGTTTAGCTATGTTCGGTGGCTTATAATAAACCCCAAATATCAATTTACTGTTTTTTCCCGCTCCATGTATATTTACCTGTAAAGACTCCACACTGTCAATGCTTATGTCAACCATCAGAGGCATCTCAACATGTAATAGCGATTTGGTTAAGCATAGCAGTAGAATTAAAACCAAATATATTTTACAATTGGAGATGCCTATAACACAGTGGACTAGCGCACAGCATTCAACTGGATTAAGCTTATATCCAGTGGTGTCCACTGGGAGCTATCTCTCAAATGAATTCTCCTATATCATCTAACATCCTAACTATTCTAAAACTTGTTGGAGAGGTTGTGGCAGGGGCGTAACTAGGAATGACTGGCCCCCTAGCGAACTTTGGACTGGGCCCCCCTAGGTGCCACATGCAGCCCCGGTATAGTTCTCCCTGTAGATTGTGCCATACAGCCCTGCTGTAGACAGGGCTATACAGCCCCCCTGTAGACAGTGTCACACCTCACTTATAGATAGCATCCCCCACCTCCCCCTTGTAGATAGTGCCATACAGCCGCCTGTAGTTATCACCATAAAGCCCCCCTGTAGATAGCACCATACAGCTCCCCTTGTATATAGTGCCACACAGCCCCCCTCCATTGTATATAGTGCCAGACAGCCCCCATAGTAGATTGTGCCACACACAGCCCCCTGTTGATAGCGCCACAGCCTTTCCCCTTGTAAATAGTGCCATACAGGCACCCTAGTAGATAGTGTCACACATCCCCCCCTTAGTAGTGCCACACAGCCCCTTGTATATAGTGCCACACAGCTCCCCTTTATGTATAGTGTCACACAGCCCCCCCTTGTGTATAGTGCTACACAGCACTCCTAGTATATAGTGCCACACAGCCCTCCCCTTGTATATAGTGTCACACAGCCCCCTGTAGATAGTGCCACACACAGACCCCTGTACATAGTGCCAGACACAGACCTCTGTAGATTGTGCCACACAGCCCTCCTCTTGTAAATAGTGAATACAGCCCCCTAGTACATAGTGCCACACAGCTCCCCCCTTGTGTACAGTGCTACACAGCCCCCCTTGTATATAGTGGCAACATGCTCCCCCTTGTATATAGTGCCACACAGCCCCCTTGTGTATAGTGCTACACAGCCCCCTTGTATATAGTGCCACCCTGCTCCCCCCCTTTTATATAGTGCCACCCTGCTTCCACTTGTATATAGTGCCACCCTGCTCCCCCCTTGTATATAATGCCCCCTGCCCCCTTGTATATTGTGCCACCCTGCTCCCCCCTTGTGTATAGTGCCACCTTGCTCCCCCCTGTGTATAGTGCTACCCTGCTCCCCCCTTATTTATAGTACAAGAAAATATAGAGACCACAGCACACGTTGTTTCAAGGTATCAAAAAAGAGTGTCAATAACTTTTATTTCCCCATAATAGATAGCGACGTTTCCACCCCAATGTGGGTCTTTCTCAAGCTTGAGAAAGACCCGCATTGGGGTGGAAATGTCGCTATCTATTATGGTGATATAAAAGTTGTTGACATTCTTTATTGATAACTTGAAACAACGTGTGCTGCGGTTTCTCTATTTTCTTGTACTTACATTGGAGTTGGATTGGCTACGACTCGACATGGCTTGCACCGGATGGAAACTTTTCCTGATAAAATTTGTTCCATGAGTTTTTGGGACTGTGATGTGTTGCTGATCTCTTTTCTTTTTCTGCCCCTTGTATACAGTGCCCCCCTGACCCCCCTGTCTCCCCTTTGTATATAGTGCCACCCTGCTCCCCGTTGTATATAGTGCCACCATGCTCCCCCCCTTGTGTATAGTGCCACCCTGCCCCCCTTGCATATAGTGGAACACAACCCCCCAAAAAAAAAATATATTGTACTTACCTTGCCCCATTCCAGCGACATACTGGTCGGGACACATGGGCAGACCAGCGGGATGCAGTGATGTCATCACGCTGGCCTGCACAGGGAACAGGGAATATTCCCAGTGCCTTATAGGCTACAGACCTAAAGTGGCCTGCAGTCTCAGGGCAGATTCTAGCTTTTCAGCTACCTGAGGCGAAAATTGAAATGGCGCCCCCCAGCTTTTGATTGACATACCCCTTGCTATTCTACATCACTACCAGCCTCTTCAAAATCTTGCAGATGTGCCATTGCCTTGTGCTCCCCTGGCATGCGTGGTGCATCGATGAAGCTGGGCAGAATACACCTCGTTGCACGGTGCGTGTCCAAGTAGTACAAGGCAATGGCGCATTCGAGAAAGTTATATCAGCTGGGGGGATGTCAATCAAACATGGAAAGGTGGGTTTGGAGGCAGATCTATGTGACTCTTGTGGATAGCGGTACCGCCCCATGATCATTTCAAGAGTAATTAGCATATAGCATGCACTGTTAAAAGTTGATTTTAAAGATTTTGCTGCATCTAAAAAGAACATACATTTGGAAATATTGGCAGGTCATGTATTACTGCATGGTGGCGGTTCAAGGGGTTTATAACTACCTGACAGGTTCCCATTAAATATACAATGAATTTAAAACAACTCCGTCTGCCCTGAAATTTTGTTATTATAAATATATTCAATATAATTACAGCATCAGAACCAAGCTCTGACATATATACAGCACCGGAACCAAGCTCAATACATATACACAGCATCAGAACAAAGCTCAACACATATGTATAGTACCAGAAAAATGTTATGCATATAAATACAACACCAGAACCAAGATCAGTACATATATACAGCAGCAGAACAAATACAGCTCAATTCATTGCAACCCCTGCCGTATAGCATTGTATGGCGTAAAACTACAGCTCCCAGCATGGCGCGAACAATGGTAAGCATATGCTGGGAGATGCTGTTTTACAAAAAAAACAATTATATCATAATCAAACCACCCATCATCTCGCTACAGATCATACAGTGGCTACATTACTGATTAGAGGCAGAATAAACATTTACATGAAGTGACTCACCTGTAACATCTCAGCTTCTAGTCGTACTTTTTCTTTTTTCTTCTCCATCCGGTCCAGATCTCTATAATTTCTTCTCTCTGACACAACCAATTTCTGCAGTTTTCCGCTCAGATGTTTTCAGCTACTCACTTTTAAAACATTTCTGCACCTATAAACGAAGATAAAATCACCTCCAACACCCCTAAATATAATAGCGCCATACACTGCACCTCTAATTATAATAGCACCATACACAGCACCTCTAATTATAATAACGTCATACACTGCACCTCTAATTACAATAGCGTTATACACTGTGTCCCTGATGATAATAGTACCATACACTGTGCCCCCTGTAGATAGTGCCTCCATAGCCCCCTGTAGATAGTAACCCCCATAGAGCTTCTGTAGATAGTGCCCTACATAGAAGCCCCTATTGTCATATAAGCATCTATTCCATTTGTCGTTTATATATATGTTCATGCCCTATTAATATTTAATATATCCTGCATGGGCTGATGCTTTTTTTTAAATTGCATGACTCATTTTTAATTTGTATTTGTTTCTGCCCATTAATAAAGATATATTTCTATTACGTATTATGTTTGGGTTGATACTTGACCATTTCCTCTATAGGTTTCTCTATAGAAGCCCCTGTAGATAGTGCCCCACATGCAGCCCCCTGGTGATAGTGCCAACATATGGACTCCAAAGCTGCAAGGCAATAGTGCTAACCACTGAGCCACAGTGCTGCCCTACATATAGCTCCTCCTATAGATAGAGCACCACATATAGTGCCACCTCTGTAGATAGTGCCTCACATATAGCTGCCCCTTTATATAGTGTCCCACATATAGCACACCCCTGTAGACAGTGCCCTACATATAGCCCCCTCCTATAGATAGTGCTCCACATATAGCCCACCCCTGTAGATAGTGCCTCACATATAGCCCACCCCTGTGGATAGTGCTCCACATATAGCTCCCCCTGTTTATAGTGTCTCACATATAGCCCACCCCTGTAGATAGTACCCTATATATAGCTGCCCCTGTAGATAGTGCTCCACATCCCCACATATAGACCCCCTGTAGATAATGCCACTCACAGTTTTATTAGAAAAAAATAAAACTTTACATACTCACATGATCCCGGTCCCACGCCGTCCGGTGGCAATGCAGACCTGCTCAATTCTGAGCAGGTCTGCTGGGGCTGAACGACGCTAGCATCGGGATGACGCCATCGCACCGGCGCTGATTGGCAGGGCAGAATGACTTGCTCCATCAATCAGCACCTTTCAACAACGGAAGATGTCATAGCGCCGCTAAGATTGTTGAATGGCGCTGATTGGTGGGGCCACTCATTTTGACCTGCCAATCAGCGTCATTGTAAGGTGCGGAATGGTCGGGCACGGAGTGTGCAGCTCATTTAGCGCTGATGTATGTAATTGTATCTGCGTGCTATAAACACAGGTACAATTAGTGCAGGAGGGGTGGCAGTGGCTAGTTTTAGTGGCGCCGCCGCCCCTTTAGCGAGGCAGCAGGCCGTCTGAGATGAAAAGCTAATTTCGTCTCATGGACGGTGCGGTCCTGTGCAGCATAAAATATTCATTTGTATCTACGTCCAGAGGACATAGAAACAAGTGAATGTGGCTGTTGCCAGCTGCTGTAGCAGCCATAACGGCTGCTCGCGGCGCCGCCGGTCATGGGGGGCCATGTCGGCCGGCGACATGGGCCCTCTCATGCCGCGGGCCCTGTAGCAGCTGCTACAGATGCTACAGTGGTAGTTATGCCACTGGGTTGTGGCCTTTGAGGTACATACAGTTTTGTCCACCCTTACTTTTTCTTGAATTGTGTTAAGTTATAGAATTTGTCATGATATAAATTTAATACAATCTCGTACGATCCATTGGAAAAATGTATCCAGTAAACGTATACTTTTTTTAAGATAGAAGTCTATGGGTGATAGATGGCCGACAGATGCCTCTGATGGATGCCATCTGTCAACCAGCCGTCGCCTGTAGACTCACATGTTAAAAAAAAATTGACGGATACCTTTATGACGGGATGGCTGTACCTTATACGCTTTTTGTAAATCTATGGGCGACCGATGGCGTCAGTCGGTGGCATGTGTCATAAGTAAACATTTTTTTAACATTTTTGTTTATTTAGGATTTAGAGAGAAAGAAAGGGAAGGCACATCTTTATCTTTACTGGGTTGACATGCACTATACTGCTACCGTTTTGGTCATCTGTTTTACTTTTGGCTATAAATATTTTTCCTAGACCAGACCTAGCCTTATGCTTTCGACACACATGAACATTACCTGTTCATGCTCCCGCAGTAGATTCACATAATATTTTAGCTGCCAGAAGCACTTTTGCAAATTGCCGAAGAGCTCAAATGCTTCGATATTAGCAGAGATCGGTGTTCAGTTCATCTTGCTTACGATATGGAAAGGCGATACTCCTCACAGACTCTAACATGGGAAAAAAAAACAAGAAACATTAGCTTAGTTGGAAGCCTAGCTATAAATTGCAATCTAAGGTTACTGTATACTGGTATACTAGTCGTAACTGTATGACTGATTAACGACTCACTCACAAGATACATTTGTTATGTTATGTTCTATTTAATTCTATTCATTCTAGCATTCTAGTGTTTTTTCTGCCCTGCGATTTTTCTACTTTTCTATTCAGCAAACTTTTCATCCAGTTTTACACTTGCAGACTCATTTTACTACGCTTTTTGCTGCCTCTTGGGATATTCCAATACCGAAAAACGACACTTTTGCCCCCTGAAATATATACATAATCACTGAGGCCAATTTGCATGGGTTACTTTAAATATCGAACTGTACTCCAAGAGTCAAAACACAAAATCGACATGAAAATGGAGTAAACATCACACACCCCATCAATTAAAAATATTTGAAAACAATTTTTTTTTATTCAGCCATTTAAAACGTACAAAAAAACGAAAAACTTAGAATGAGAATGAGTTACACAACTACTGACCAGACCCAGTACAGCCAAACATATTAGTACAAAGGGTATATATATATATATATATATATATATATATATATATATATATATATATATATATATATATATATATACATATATATATATCAACAAAATCCAACTATTGCGATATTTTACACACTTCCAGAAATACAAAAACCACACCAACCACATTAATAGCAAGCCTTGACGTCGAATCCCTCTATACCAGTATCCATCACAATCTTGGCCTTACTGCAGTTCAACATTTCCTTTACTCTAAGGGCATTTAATTTCAACAACACAATTATTTTGTTATTACACTCTTAGATTTTGTACTAAAATATAATTATTTAATCTTTAATTGGAAATATTATCACCAAATAAAAGGTACCGCTAAGGGAACAGTCTGTGCACCCACCTGCACAAATTTGTACTTAGAGTGGTGGGAAAATGTCTACGCTCTTTCTGATGATTTGCTTTCTTTTTTTGCTAGTTACATTTTGTTTTAGGGAAGACGTAGATGACGCTTTGATACTTTGGGACGGCAATCTGGGTCTGTGTAATGATTTTGTTATAATACTAAACAACAATGAGCTAGGGATGAAATTCACTTCTGAGATTCATCTCAAAACTATAAATTTCTTAGATCTTAACCCCTTTAGAACACAGCCTGTTTTCTGAGATTGTTTTCTCGTGACATATTGTACTTTATGTTAGTGAAAAAATTTGGTCGATAAATTCAATATTTATTTGTGAAAAACTTCAAATTTTAGCAAAAATTTGCAAAAATTAGCATTTTTCTAAATTTAAATGTATTTGCTTGTGAAACAGATAGTAATACCACACAAAATAGTTACTAGTTAACATCCCCCATATGTCTACTTTATGTTTGCATAATTTTTTTCACGTACTTTTATTTTTCTAGGACTTAGAACTTTAGCAGCAATTTCTCATATTTTCAATAAAATTTAAAAAGGCTATTTTTTCAGGGACCAGTTCAGTTCTGAAGTGGCTTTGAGGGCCTTATATATTAGAAACTCCCCATAAATCACCCCATTTTGAAAACTGCACCCCTCAAGGTATTCAAAACCACATTCAGAAACTATTTTAAACCTTTAGGCGTTTCACAGGAATTAAGGCAAAGTGAAATTTACAAATTGAATTTTTTTTGCCGAAATTCATTTGTAATAAAAAAAAATCTGTAACACAGAAGCTTTTACCAGGGAAACACAACTCAATATGTATTGCCCAGATTCTGCAGATTTTAGAAATATCCAACATGTGGCCCTAGTGTCCTAATGGACTGAAACACAGGCCTCAGAAGCAAAGGAGCACCTAGTGGATTTTGGGGCCTCCCTTTTTTAGGAATATATTTTAGGCACCATGTCTGGTTTGAGGAGGTCTTGTGGTACCTAAACAGTCGAAACCCCCAAAAAGTGACCCCATTTTGGAAACTACACCCCTCAAGGCATTTTTCTAGGGGTATAGTTAGCATTTTGACACCACAGTTTTTCTGCAGAATTTAGTGGAATTAGTCTGTGAAGAAGAAAATCACCTATTTTTCTGTGGAAACATAGAATTTTTTCATTTTTACAAGGAATAAAGGAGAAAAATCCACCCAACATTTGCAAAGCAATTTCTCCCGATTACGGCAATACCCCATATGTGGTCTTAAACTGATGTTTGGACCCACAGCAGGGCTCAGGAGGGAGGGAGCGCCTTTTGGATTTTGGAGGGCAGATTTTGCTGGATTGGTTTTCAGTGCAATGTCGGGTTTGCAATGCCCCGGAGGGACCAAAACAGTGGAAACCCCCCAAAAGTCACCCTATTTTGGAATCTACACCCCTCAAGGAATTTTTCTAGGGGTATAGTGAGCATTTTGGCCCCTCAGGATCTTTTTTAGAACTAAGGTGACCAAAAAACAGCAATTTTGGCGCTTTAAATTCTTTATTTATTACAGCGTTCACCGTACGCAATAAATTATGTTTTAATCTATTCTTCCGGTCGGTACGATTACGCCGATACCATATGTGTATAGTTTTTTTTACGTTTTTCAGCGTTTGCACAATAAAATTAAGTTTCTATAAAATAATTTATTTTCTGAGACATGCTATTCTGAGCCGTAACTTTTTTATTTTTTCGTCAAAAAAGCTGTGGGAGGTCTTGTTTTTTGCGGGACGGGTTGTAGTTTTTATTGGTACCATTTTGGGGTAAATGCGACTTTTTGATCACTGTTTATTCTATATCTTGGGAGGGATGGTGACCAAAAAATAGCGATGCTGACAGTTTTAAGTTTATTTTGTTTGCTGCGTTCACCGTGCGGAAAAATTAACATTATAGTTTCATAGTTTGGGCCGTTATGAACGCGGCGAAACCAAATATGTGTACTTTTTTTAACGTTTTAAATGACTTATTATAGGAAAACAAAACCTTTTATTTTTACACTTTTATAAAACATTTTTATTAACTTTTCTTTACTTTTTACACTTTCTTTTTTTGACCTGCAGCTCTGATCGCTGCTAGAATACATTACACTACCTTGGTAGTGTAATGTATTCCAACTGTCAGTGTGACGTCACAGTCACTCTGACAGTTGGTCTACGAGGATCATCAGAGGCTGATCCTCATAGGCTGACATACATGGCAGACCTGGGGGCCGTTGTCTGGCCCCCGGGTGCCATCACAAGCATCAGAAGCCCCCACGATTGCATGGGGGCTGCTGATGCTCTACAAACCCGCTACATGCGGAGATCGCAATCGAGCCCCGCATGTAACGGGTTAATTGCCGAAATCAGCGGCGATGAACCGCTGATCGGCAACACTGGAGAGTGTCAGCTGTCGGGGACAGCTGATCTCCAAGTTCCTGATGCACACTGTCGCCGACAGTGTGCATCGGGAACGGCACAGTGACTTTCTGTGACTCTGACAGGAAGCCTATCAGGACCAGCCGAAGGTTGGTCCTGATGGGCTTCCGTCCATGGCAGACCCGGAAGCCATTGTTTGGCTTCCGTTTGCCATACTAACTATCGGCAGACCCCGCGATTTCGGACGGGGGTCTGCCGATATGTTAGAAACCCCTAAAATTCGGCGATTGCACCCGATCGCCGAATTTAAGGGGTTAATTCGCAGAAATCAGTGGCAAAGGACCGCTGGCCGGCAAGAGGGGAGTGTCAGCTGTCGGCGACAGCTGACCTCCCGGTTCCCGGTGCACACTGTCCTCGTGCGGAAAGTAACCTCCCGCAACGACGGACAGTTACGTCCTGGTGCGTGTAGGGGTTAAGATCTACCTTGTGCCTGGTGGCAGTGTATCAACTACAATTTATTGAAAAACTACAGCTACAAATAATTTTTTGCTTCGGAACAGCTGGCATCCAACAACAAATGGGGAATACCAGTTGGACAATATTTAAGAACCAGTAGGAACTGTTCTGATGAGAAGAGTTTCCAAAAGAATGCGATCTATTGTAGAGTACGTTTCAGGCCATAGGCTACCCTAAGAAACCACTTCACAAAGTATTTGCCAGGGCCAAGGCGACTGACAGAAGAGAACCATTAGGTAATACTTCAAAATCAGATTCACCTAAAATAATAAGATGCATTGGAACTTGCCATACACATACCTATCAAGTTACTCAAATACTCCGTAGATACTGGCCTTTACTGTTCACGGATCCAGATCTACAAGGAGTCATTAAAAGAAATCTATCTGTAACATACCTGAGCAGACAAAATCTTTGTGATATTCTTGTTTAAAGTCATCTCGAGAATCAAGGTGGAGGTCCAAGTACATGGCTTAGAGCAAACATTTTAGGGTCCCATCCCTGTGGTACATGTTCTTTTTGTAGTTTTCTGCCAACTATGAAGAATTTCAGAAAGGCAGTAAATGGTCTACACCATCAGACAGTTTCTAAATTGCCAAAGTTCTAGAGTTGTCTATGGGGCTATTTGCTGATGTCCAAAAATTATGTAGGGAAAACGGTTCAGCAATTAAGGAGACGGATTTCGAAACACATCAGCTCAATTAATACTCAAGCTGATAGACCAATGTCTCGACATGTCAGGTTTGTACAGATGTAGCCATCTTTATCTTGCATTAAATACAGTGTCAAGTTTTAACTTCACTTTTTTTAATGGCTTTTGTTGTGGGATATCAAGCTGCAGCAAGTTATCAGAGTCAAGATGAACTTGGCTACATATGGTACACAATGGCAACCCCAAAGTCTTGATATTTTGGGGGATATGTCAGAAGAATTTAGGCCTCAGACGGGGAAATCTCAACAGGAAATTATTACAGGAAGAGACCCGCTCTATGCATCAACTCAATAGGCTGAGTCCAAATGGACTTAATTAAGGCTCTACATTTTCTGCCTTCATCTGAAATCATCAATATTTTTTTTCCCAAATACATAACATTATATATATTATATACAAGAGTCTATGCATTACTGCAGCATATATCCATATCCATGCTTTCTCCATGCTTTCTCCTGTACTGTTATCTGGCAGTATTATCTGATGGCACTTAAGGCCCTTTTACACCGGCCGATAAGCGGTGCAGCAAGCACTGATCAACGAGACATCACACAGAGCTATGGATGGGGACGAGCGGCCGTTACTTCGATCGCTCGTCCCCATACATTATTATCATGTCGGCAGTGAATCTCCCTGGGAGATGTGCTTCCAACAACGATAATATTTCACTTTTTTAAAACGATATTACCAGCAGACGATCGAGCGTTTTCTCAATCATCTGCTAATCGTTCCCCTGTTTACACAGGGCAATTATTGGCAATTATCGGTTATATGAACGCTCATCTGCCCGATAATCATCCTGTGTAAAACCCCCTTATGTCTTTGAGCATGTGTGATCTTCAAGAATATCATCAATTTAACTGGTCCAGACACATGTGCAGTACACAGTAACCCATACTTAGACTCTGCGTGGTTTGGTGCTACTGAGCATGCTCCGTGCGTAAGAAGCAATTAGCTCTTGTAGGAACTTTGTGTATTGGCTAAGTCTGTCTATCAAATTTGTCTGAATGACCGATGATACACCAAGTCACCTGATTGGCTGCTGCGCACTGGTCCTCCTCTAGTGATGTTCTACGAGGTTTTAAATGACTCAAACTTGCTATTTATGTCACCATTTCCCCATTGTACCCCTGAGCACGCCATCTCGGGGGCCTCTGTTGAATGTTTTTAACATACCATCAGCTCAGAATTAATTCTGGTACAGCGATCTGCAGATGCTTCCCTCTAGTATAGACAGTATATTAATTCTACTGCTGTTAGCAGAAACTGACCATTACATCTATATGAGTGATAATGTTCCTGGGCTCATGGGTTGTTTTTAGAATATAGGCTATGTGTCTTTAACCCGTTATAGTCCAAGCCATTTTTTTTTCTTTTTCGTTTTACACTCCCCGTCTTCTATGAGTCATAACTTTTTTATTTTTCTGTCAATGGAGTGGTGTGAAGGCTTGTTTTTTTTTGTGGGAGGAGTTGTAGTTTCTATTGGCACCATTTAAAGTGCCATATAATGTACTGGGAAACTGAAAAATATATATATATATGGGGTGGAGTTGGAAAAGACTGTAATTCCTCCATTTTCTTTTGGGTTTGTTTTTTACATGTTTCTCCTTTCAGTAAAAACAACAAATTTACTTTATTCTACTGGTCAACACGATTACGGTGATATCAGATTTACATAGGTTTTTTAATGTTTTACTCCTTTTACAAAGAAAAAACTATGTGTTAGAAAAAAACATGTTGGGGGCTGTCAGAGGGGGCCGTCTACTCTCTATAACGCCTCAGATGCTGCGGTCACGATTGAGGGGTTAAACGGCCTGGAACAGCGCTATTGCTATACATATAATACACAGCTGACACCCGCAGTATATAGAGCGTGCTCGGCGCTTGATCGTGCTCCATACTTCTCCCCCTGCACAATGACTTGTACTTATGTCAAGGTGCGTTAAGGGGTTAATAAAGGTTATTTTCATTATTTGGATTTATGTGAATATAGCAATTCAATACCTTCTGTTAGTAGTGTGGAAAATATGTTTAATTGCCTAATAGGCAAATTGTATTTAGACATATATCAGGAGCAATGTCCTCTATACCCAACAGCAGGCAATACTGGGAACGATAGTAATTATCAAAGTCCCTATCAGGGTAAGAAGTGTTAATATGAACTATAAGTTTAAAATCAAACCAAAGTTCAGTGTCAATAGCTGCTTACCCATACGTTCTGTAATATGGCTACC